>NW_017676794.1:0-9441 GCF_001879085.1 Nicotiana attenuata
ACGATCTCCCTGATATAAATCTCCGCCAACCGCTCCGATGAATAAGTGGTACACACAGGAATGAAATGAGCGGACTTGGTCAGCCGGTCCACAATAACCCAAATGGAATCAAACTTTTTCAAGGTCCGTGGAAGTCCAGATACAAAATCCATGGTGATGCGCTCCCATTTCCACTCCGGAATCTCTATCTGCTGGAGCAACCCACCGGGGCGCTGGTGCTCATACTTCACCTGCTGGCAGTTGAGGCATCTAGACACATAACCAACTATATCCTTCTTCATTCGCCTCCACCAGTAGTGCTGCCTCAGGTCCTGATACATCTTCGCGGCACCCAGATGGATGGAATACCACGAACTATGGGCCTCTGCTAGAATCATCTCTCGAAGACCATCAACATTGGGCACACAAATCCGGCCCTGCATCCTCATTACTCCATCATCTCCAATGGTCACATCTCTGGCATCCCCACGCTGGACCTTGTCCTGAAGGACAAGCAAATGAGGGTCATCATACTGCCGCTCCCTGATACGGTCAATTAGGGAAGACCGGGAAACCACACAGGCTAGAACCCGACTGGGCTCCGAAAGATCCAATCTCACAAACTGGCTGGCTAAGGCCTGAACATCCATCGCCATAGGCCTCTCTGAAGCTGGTAAATATGCCAAACTCCCCAAACTCTCCGCCCGGCGACTCAAGGCATCCGCCACCACATTGGCCTTGCCCGGGTGATATAGGATAGTGATGTCATAATCCTTCAGCAGCTCTAACCACCTCCTCTGACGCATATTGAGATCCTTTTGCTTGAGCAAGTGCTGCAAACTCCGATGATCAGTATAGATCTCACAAGGCACTCCATATAAATAATGACGCCAGATCTTTAAGGCATGAACAATGGCAGCTAACTCAAGATCGTGGACAGGGTAATTCTTTTCATGTATCTTCAACTGTCTGGACGCGTAGGCAATCACCCTACCATCCTGCATCAACACTGCTCCAAGGCCAACTCTCGAGGCGTCACAATAGACAGTATAAGACCCCGAACCGGTAGGCAACATCAAGATAGGGGCTGTAGTCAAAGCTGTCTTGAGCTTCTGAAAGCTCGCCTCACACTCCTCTGTCCACTGAAATGGGGCACCCTTCTGGGTCAATCTAGTCATAGGGGCAGCAATCGATGAAAATCCCTCCACGAAACGACGGTAGTAACCCGCCAAGCCAAGGAAACTGCGAATCTCTGTAGCTGAGGACGGCCTGGGCCAACTCTGCACGACCTCTACCTTCCTCGGATCCACCCGAATACCCTCACTAGAAATCACATGGCCTAAGAATGCCACAGAACTCAGCCAAAACTCACATTTTGAGAACTTTGCATATAACGTTTTCTCCCTCAAGATCTGTAGCACGGTCCTCCATGATCTTCCCGACTCCGGGAATACACCAGAATATCATCAATAAAAATAATCACGAACGAGTCAAGATATGGCCTGAACACACTGTGCATCAAATGCATGAAAGCTGCAGGGGCATTAGTCAGCCCAAAAGACATAACAAGGAACTCGTAATGACCATACCGAGTCCTGAAAGCAGTCTTCGGGATATCTGGCTCCCGAATCTTCAACTGATGGTAACCTAAGCGCAAGTCAATCTTAGAGAACACCTGTGCGCCCTGAAGCTGGTCAAACAGATCATCAATGCGAGGCAAAGGATAACGGTTCTTCACTGTAACCTTGTTCAACTGGCGGTAGTCAATACACATGCGCATAGAACCATCCTTTTTCTTCACGAACAAAACAGGAGGACCCCACGGTGAAACACTGGGTCGAATAAAACCCTTACCAAGCAATTCCTGTAACTGATCCTTCAACTCCTTCAACTCGGGAGGAGCCATACGATACGGAGGAATGGAAATGGGCTGGGTGCCCGGCAACAGATCAATGCCGAAGTCAATGTCTCTATCAGGCGGCATGCCCGGAAGATCGGCTGGACCCGTACCACTAGAACAGAATCAACAGAAGGGGTATCAACACTAACATCTCTCACATAATCCAAATACGCGGCACACCCCTTCTCAACCATGCGCTGAGCTTTAAGAAAAGAGATAACTCTACTGGGAGTGTGATCTAAAGTACCACTCCACTCAATACGCGGAACACCTGGTATAGCCAGCGTCACGGTCCTTGCGTGACAATCAAGAATAGCAAAGTGGGGCGATAACCAGTCCATGCCTAAAATAATGTCAAAATCCACCATACCGAGTAATAATAAGTCTGCTCTGGTCTCAAAACCACGAATAGTAACCAAACATGACCGATAAACGCGGTCCACAACAAGAGAATCTCCCACAGGAGTAGAAACATAAACGAGGGCACTCAAAGAATCCCGAGGCACACCCAAATAAGGAGCAAAGTAAGAAGACACATAAGAGTAAGTAGAGCTCGTATCGAATAGAACCGATGCCTCTCTGTGACAAACCAAAATAATACCTGTAATGACGGAGTCGGAGGCAACAGCCTCAGTACGGGCAGGGATACAATAATATCTGGCACGGCCCCTCTCTCGAGGGCGACCTCTATCTCCCCGACCTCCGCCCCTAGCTGGCTGGGCAGGTGGGGTAGCAGCTGGAGCTGTGACCATGGCCTGAGAACCCTGAGGAGCACGCTGTGGCTGAGAAGTCTGTGGGGGCGCGCTCCTCCCAAGTCTGGGGCAATCCCTCACCAAGTGACGTGTATCACCACACTCGTAACAAGCTCTGGGAGGACGCGGTGGCTGTGACTGGCTGGGACTAGGCCTGTTGGACTGACCTCTGGAAACACCCCGCGCAGGAGGCGCGCTAGAAACTGGAGGTGCATAGTAAGGCTCCTGAGGTGGAGGTGGAGCTGGAGTACTGCCGGCTGCTGGAAGAGCTGAATGTACAGGGCGACCCGAATAACCTCTGCCATAACGACCTACTGATAGGGTACGGGCACCAGAGTAGTGACCCGACTTTCGAGACCTCTTGGCCTCCCTCTCTCCTCGCTCCCTGGCGAGCATACCTTCAATCCTCCTAGCGATGCTCACTACCTGCTGATAAGGAACGTCCATCTCCAACTCTCGAGCCATGCTAGATCTGATGGGTGGAATAAGACCCTCAATGAACCTGCGAACTCTCTCCCGAACTGTAGCAACCAAAGCCGGTGCATGTCTGGCCAACCTGGTATAACGGATAGCATACTCTGAAACGGTCATAGCACCCTGGCGCAAATGCTCAAACTCTGCGCGCCATGCATCCCTGAGACTCTGGGGGACAAACTCTCTCATGAACATATCCGAGAACTGGGTCCAAGTCAGTGTAGCAGCCTCGATTGGACTGTCTATCTCATAAGTCCGCCACCAATCATAGGCGGCTCCCCGTAGCTGAAAAGCAGTGAAAGAAACCCCGCTGGACTCCACGATGCCCATAGTGCGGAGAATACGATGACACTCCTCTAGAAATCCCAAGGCATCGTCTGATGCTAATCTACTGAACACTGGGGGATCATACTTCTTGAACCTCTCAAGTCTCCGCTGCTCGTCCTCTGAAACAGCTGGCCCATACTTGGGCTGAACTGGCGCTGCAGGCGGTGCCGGAATAATCTCGGGAGCCTGCTCAACCTGCACTCGCTGCTCAGGAGTGCGGACGGCGGGAGTCTGTGCTTCTCCCTCGGCCTGGGATGTGGCTGCAGCAAGGGGAAGCAACCCTGCCTGAGCCAAGGTGGTGTACATGCTCATGAACTGAGCCAAAGTCTCCTGGAGCGCTGGAGTAGTAGTGTCAGTAGTAGGTGTGCCAGGTGCCTGGGCTCCGGCTGGATCTGCTGGTGGTACCTCGGCGGCAGCTTGCGCAGGTGCTCTGGCTGCACCACGTGCACGTCCTCGACCTCTCCCCCTGCCCCGGCCTCTGGCGGCTGCAGTAGGGGGCGCGGGTGCCTGATCACCTCGAGTAGCACGTGTCCTCACCATTTGTGAGAGAATAGAAGTCAGAAGTTTAGAATTGATGTCCAAAAATATCGCACGACGAGGAATTCAAATAAAATAAAGATTTTTCCTAAACAGTTACATAGCCCCTCGTAGATAAGTATAAACGTCTCCGTACCGATCAGCGAGACTCTAATAAACCGGCATGTGTTCCGTGACTCCTATGAACCTAAAGCTCTGATTTTAACTTGTCACGACCCTAGTTCACCCTCCATGAACATGTCGTGATGGCACCTAGTTCCTACAACTAGGTAAGCCTAACAGTGCGAAATAACAAATTAACATTTGCGAAATAATTAATTAAAACTGGACATACGGAAATAACAACTGTATATAAGGCCACTCGGCCTATACAACTCAAAATATGCGGAAGTCTACAACTAAATCCCAAAACCCGGAAACTCACGGGAAACACAGACTAATAGAATGTAGTAAACTGCTCTACACCAGAATGTCTAAACAACATGAAAGGAAAGAAAAGGAACTATCTGCTAAAGCCGGAATATAGTAGAGACTCCTGGTCTGCGAACGTAGCAGATAGACCTCAAGTCTCAACTAGGACTCACCACCACGAGGTTGATACGTCTAGGAGGAAGTACCTGGATCTGCACATAAAAAAACATGCGCAGGAAGGGCATGAGTACACCACAACGGTACTCAGTAAGTGCCAAGCCTAACCTCGGTTGGGTAGTGATGAGGAAGGTCGGGGCCCTACTGAGATAACATAATAAATAATGAGATAACAGAAATAGTTTAAATAAAGTCTACAACGAGAATCTAAACCAGGTAAATAAGGAAGAACAATAATAGAAAGCAAAGGTAACAATACACGGAAAACTGCCCTCAACAAGGAATAGTAGCCGGGGGATCTCTTGGTATCCCGAGGATCTCTTGGTATCCTCATCATCAACACCGGGGATCTCTCGGTATCCCGAAGATCTCTTAGTATCCTCAATAATTAAGTCGGGGATCTCTTGGTATCCCGAGGATCTCTTGGTATCCTCAATAAGTAAACCGGGGATCTCTTGGTATCCCAATACATATATAGAAACACATGTGCCAGGGATCTCTTGGTATCCCGCACCCTCAGTCCAGCATATCTCAAGTACAGAGGGATCTCCCAGGAAGCCGTCCCGTAGTCCCAAAGTAAACACACAACAACAACGATTCATAAATCTCGGAACAATGCTAAAAATCAGGATACGAAGTAGTGAATTATAGCCTAACATGCTTCACAGTCGGGATACGAAGTAGTGAATGATAGCCTAACATGCTTCACAGAGTACAAATAGCACAGTTAAAGCAAATAAGCAAGTAAGCCAGCTAAACATGAGTCTCTAAGCTAGCAGAGGTACAAACTTACAGTTAAAATGAACAAGTAAACAAGAAATCTCAATTTAAATACTTCAAGTAGAAACGGATTTACAACAATTAGCTCAAGTACGCGCTCGTCACCTCGCGTACGGGGCATTCAAATATTCAAGATCATATCCTAAGGGAAAAAGGTCCCCCACACAAAGTTAGACAAGCCACTTACCTCGAACCGGCTCAATATCAACTAGAAACCACGCTCTTGCCACGAGTATCCGACTCCAAATGGCCCAAATCTATTCAATTCAATTACACATTGTGAATAACATCGCAAACACCTGGTTTTGCTAATAAATTCAAAGATACGGCGTAAAATTAGGTGAAATGACCAAAATGCCCTCCAGGCCAACGCCCCGGATTCAAATAATTTTTACATTTTCAGAACCCTCGTACTCTCACGAGTCTAACCATATAAAAATCTCCCAAATCGGAGGTCAATTTCCCACTCAAAACTCAATAATTAGGTCTATGAAGTTTCTTCCAATTTTTGATCCTAAATTCGAATTCCAATGGTGTATTTAACTATAAAATGATGAAATATAACAAGAAGGGACCAAAGAAACGTTACCCAGTGATCGTCACTTCAAATCCCACTCAAAATCGCCTTAAACCGAGCTCTCAATTGTTTTTTGTAACTTATGAACTCAAACCCTCGAAATTTCTATTTCTGTCCAGGGATTTCTGCTTCTGCGGACAAGGGACCGCTTCTGCGGTCCCGCATATGCGAAAAAACAACCGCTTCTGCGGTTCCACTTAATGGACCAGAGTCCGCTTCTGCGGACACACAACGCTCCTGCGGTTCCACTTCAGCGGAAAGGCGATCACTTCTGCGGTTCCTGAGGGGGAGGGCAAATCTCGCTTCTGCGACGACCAAGGCCGCTTCTGCGGCTCCGCTTCTGCGGTTCCCAAGCCGCAGAAGCGGAAAGACACCAGAAGCAGCAGTGCTGCTATTTCTCAACTTCCAAAACTCTTCCGTTAACCACCCGAAACATCTCGAGGCCCCCGGGACCTCAACCAAAAGTACCAATACCACCTAATACCTTATTCAAACTTGTACCAATCCTGAAAACACCTAAACAACGCCGGAAACCCGAATTAATCAAAGATTCAAGCCTAAGAACTTCAAATTCCAACCAAACACGTTTTCGATCAAAAACCTACCCGAACCTCGTCCGAATGACCTGAAATTTTGCACACACATCCCAAATGACATGACGGAACTACTACAACTTCTGGAATTCCAATCCGACCCTCGGATCAAAAACTCACTATCGGACCGGAAACTTCAAAAATTCAAACTTCGGCATTTCAAGCCTAAATGAGCTACGAGCCTCCAAAATACATTCCGAACACGCTCCCAACCCCGAAATCACCTAACGGAGCTAACGGAACCATCGGATTTCCATTCCGAGGTCGTCTTCACACTGTTCTGATTACGAACCATTTTTCAACTCTTAAGCTCTCATTTAGGGACTAAGTGTCCCAAAACTCTCCAAAACTCAACATCGAACGTCCCGACAAACCAAAATAGCAGAAATAAACTTAGGGGAAACAGCTAATGGGGGATCGGGGCAAAATTTCCAAAAACGACCGGCCGGGTCGTTACAATTAACAAATAGGATTGATGAAAGATAATATACATGCAAGGAAGGAAATAGCGGAAACTTCTGAAAAAAACGAAACCCTCATCTATTTATAGGTTGGATGGCGCGAGAATCGAAGCGAAGGATTGTCAATGGCACTAAAACCAAAGTGACAAGCACGCAGACGCTATCTCGGGAAGATGCGTAATGATGACGCGTGTGGCAGTGGCGTCACATCGTGGCAACCATACCAATCATGACTCCGCTGGTTGTGTCGTTCTCTCGATCTTGGTCGACCCGGCGTGATTTAATAGCCAAATTCTCCCACGACGAAAACGAATGATGTCCGCTTATCGAGGACGTGCATGGCTACGACCTCAACAGGGACTAACTGTGTAGGTCCAAATTTGGTAACCGCGATAACGGATAAGCAAGACAAATGACGGGGTCGACCACGACACAACGATTGAAGGTCGTCCTCATAAAGGCTGACGCCAGAAGCGGGCAGCTGAGATAGGATAGTAACGGTAACTTAAGTTTAGAAGTAGACATAAAGGATATTCCTTTGGATATTCTTTATGCTGTACTTTTTAGGGTTTTTTTGGGAATGTTCCTTATAAATAGGAAGAGATAGGGAACAAAAGGGGCATCTGCCTTTTCGAACTGGAACATATTGTAAAAGTTGAAAGAAGAATATACGAAAGAGTTGTCTTATTCATTTATTCAAGCACATGTTGTCCAACCCTTATCCATAAATCTCAAGATCTCATATACATTTTTGGATCTCTCGCTTTTCCACGCCGCCGTCGGAGAAAAGGAACATCCCAATCATATAGTCATTGGGTGATAGTTCCTTTCCTATTATAATCTTTGTCATTGCTTACATTTATTATACATTTACGCTATTGTCAATCATAACAAATCAAGTCCACTATTTAATGCTCCTGAACTCTACTCGTTATACAAAAGCTTTATTTTATTTTATCTAAAATTTATTAGGTTCAACTGAGATTCACCATTTAACTCATCATTAATTGGTTTAGCATTTATTTGCTCAAACCGGTATATTTTACAAGATGATTTGTAACGAGATGTGAATAATGAAAGGCGAAATAATCAACTCTATCATGCAGTAGTTGATCATAGCTAGGCTTTTTGTAAATCAATTAAGTATCAATAGTTCTCATTTATCAATGGTTATGGTCCAACTTAAATTTTAATTAACAAACTTTGAAGTGCAAGGTGAACCATACATATTTTCTTCTTGTTGTCCTATTCAAATTAATGCGTCATCTTAATTTAATTTTGTGGTAAACGTCATCATCTTAATCAATTCAACCTTTAATTGCGCCTTGAACTTTCTAAAGTTTGTTCCCTTAGAAGTCAAATGTATCTAATTAAAGGACCTCGAGATCAAATCTCAAGGTTGGGTAGGGACATTTTGGAGCAAAAAGTTCTACGTAAAAATGCAACTCTCTATATATTGTTGGCTAAGAAATAACCCTTTGCCTTCTCCTGTCTGTTTAATCACTTAGCTAAAAACAAGACAGTCAGTGGGCAAAACTGTTACTCCCTCCGATCCATAATAAGTGTCCAATTTACTTTTTGATTTTGGTCCAAAATAAGTGTCTAGTTAGATAATCAAGAAAAAATTCAATTTGTTTTTACTCTTTTACCCTTATGTGCATATCCCTAAAAAAAATTCTCCCTCATCACATTAACTTACTAAATAAGGGTAGTTTAGTCATACTAGGTAATTTTGTATAGGATTTTGTATTTTCTTAATGGACGTGCTAAAAGTAAATTGGACACTTATTGTGGACCGGATGGAGTACTATGAAATGATTAAAGACAGAGACTTTTAATCTCACCAATTAAAGAAATGAAAAGTGATTATCATCATGGAGACATAACTAATGAACTTTCTTAAAGTTTGAAAAATAAGTTGGCGCCTTAGTCTAGTACTCCCTCCGGTCCAAAATAAGTGATTTTTTGGTTGTTTTCACACATGTTAAGAAAATCACCTTTTAACATTAATTAACAATGAAATTGACCATATTAACCTTTATTGTCTCTTCACATAAACACTCCTAACACATACTCCAACATTAATTACTCCAAGGGCAATGTAGGAAAAAAATAATTAATTCATTCTTGAAATCTAAAAAAATCACTTATTTTGAACCACAAAAAGCCAAAAAATCACTTATTTTGGACCGGAGGGAGAAGCATTATCAATTTTTCCTCAAACTTTTTCTTTATTTTAGGCTAGTCAATACAATGACCTTTTGTTAGGTGGTCAGCACATCTTTCAAATCTTTATAGATAGTATTTGATACCTACTAATAATCTTCCCCCCCAAATGTGCCACTCTCCAACGTGGAATTTTAATATCATTAAAGAAGAACACTATATAATGCTAGAACAAAAGTAAAAAATATAGGAGTTTAATTTCAGTATAGTAACTGCGTTTTTTTTTTTTTTTTTTTTTTTTTTTTTT
>NW_017676794.1:9461-15579 GCF_001879085.1 Nicotiana attenuata
CTTGAACCGGAAAAAAAAAAAAGTTTTTTTTTTTTTTGCAATACTATAATCAGATCATTTAGAATGTAACTGCATATAAGTAACTAGTATATCGATCATGATGATTTGGGAATCAAGAAAATAGAAACAATAACCTAATAGCACTAAATAGTGTAAATATAATTAGATATATATAAGTTAAATTCATATTTATTAAGTCGTGAATAAAAAATTTCTCGATTGTTCACAATAATTTTACACCTTTGTTTTCCCTAGTAAAAGACCACTACTTTGCATCTCCAACTTTCAAGAGGAAACACAAGGACAAGACAGAACTCTGCCCAAGGTACATAAATTACAAGAAGATAGGGGGAAAAAAACAAATAAATAGACAGACAAAAAAAATCTCAAAAATATTCTTTTCCCTCAAATCATAGCCCAAGCAATTTTCACCTGAATTTTAATTCAAAGGTACTAGGTACATTATAAAACAAATCCCAACTACATGGCGAAATTAAAGCCAAGGGATATATAGAAGGAAGAAAAATAAGAAGAAAAGCTGGACATATACTAACTAATTAATTACAAGATCAAACTTGAGGGGTAATACTTTTTTCTTTAATTAACTTTCATGGCTGATAAGAACTGGTTTTTCCTCCATTGAAAGAGAATTCCTTTTGATAAAATCCAAACAATCAGCTATAGCTTCAGCATAAAATGAATTTGAACGTGAACGTCCATAAGATTTTAATCTATAATCACTTGATCTGCTGCTTCCATACATAGCATAATCAGCCTGTTCCCTCACCAAATTCCTGCTGCTGCAGTTGCCATTATATGTTTCACTATCCTTTTGTTTGTTGCTACTTCTATCATTAAAATTCTTCTTTAACAGACGAATAGCATGTCCATATGATGATTTCCATGATCTGCTGAAAAGCCTAAATAAATACAAAAACTTTGCGCGCAGACGTTGTACTGAAAATCTTCTAGAGTTTAGCTTAAAACCTCTCATTCCGTTACACCTTCTACCAACTCTGTTATAACTCATATGACCCATGGTTTCTAATTTTGGCAACAAGTAATGAATATGTTTTTGGAAAGTTTGTTTTGTTATATCAAGTGGGAAATAGATGAATGAAGATTCAAGAAAGGAGTTTAATTTCTGGAGAAGGAAGGATGCAAATTAAGGCAAGAATTTTAATCCAAGTTGGTGTGGAAGGAGAGAATTCAAGTTGGAAAATATAATACTATTGGGGTTTTGAGGGGAACTTTTGGAATGGTCTAAATTGGAGGTAAGACTTATAAGAGAGAGAGATACGAGTACATATTTATATATTTAGGTAGCAGAAAAATGAGGTGTGACCTTAGCGGATTATCTACAGAAAACAAGATTATTTTAATGGGTTAATTTTAAGGGTCGGTTTGGACAGAATGAGTTGAAATTGATAAAAGTTATTTGCATCCAAACACACTCAATGGGTTGTAAATACTACAGTACGGAAATTTATTCACAAAATTTTAACTTTTTTGTAATAATTAAGACGCATACATAAAGCTAAGCCTTGGAGCAACAGTAAAGTAATTTTCATGTGATCTATAGGCCACGGGTTCGAGCCGTAGAAGTATAGGGTAGGCTATCTACATAAACCCATAAGGGTGCGGCTCTCCTCCCGAACCTGTGTGAATGTGGATTGTTTTATGCACCGGTCTACCCTTCTTAATTGAGGTGGCACAAACTTTTTTTTTTTGGGTTAGGTGGGGGGAGGGGGGGGGGGCTGTGATAAGGAGGTCTCTCTCTCCTATTTCGTTAATTATCTCTCCTATTTCGTTAATTAATCAAGTGACTGGAGTTGTTGTAAGATTAGATAGGCATAACAAAAAACATTTAAACAACAAAGCTGATGATCTAACTTCTATCATGCAATACACAAGGGTCCATTGATTAACATTTAATCTCGATTTCTTAAGTTTAAGTCTCACAATTTTGTCGTATCAATTATATTGTTTATTCCAATGGAGTGGCCAAAGCTGTCGGTAAAATACTCCTTTTTAAAATTTATTAGTCTATATGTTACTCGCCCCTTTCTGTACACTATTCAAAATTAGTGTCTACATTACTTTTAGAACTCGGTAATGAGTAACATTCTAATATTTAAAAAAAGTTGGACGGTATAATTTTGTAGACATTGGTGTAATATTTTATAAAAAATATGTATATATAAAAAACGGAGAGCAGTTTATTGCCACAAAAATAAAAGAACTAATTCATGGATATGGTGATTGCGGACAAAACTGCATGCATGGACAAGATAATCAGCAAGT
This sequence comes from Nicotiana attenuata, assembly GCF_001879085.1. Classification (NCBI taxonomy): domain Eukaryota; kingdom Viridiplantae; phylum Streptophyta; class Magnoliopsida; order Solanales; family Solanaceae; genus Nicotiana; species Nicotiana attenuata. The sequence continues at coordinate 11,766 of NW_017676794.1, forward strand.
ATATTCAATTAAAAAGGATTTAGTATTATTAATCTTGATCCAAAAACAAGAGAAAGAAAAAACAAAAGTTAGAGATAACTTTCTTGAATTTATTAATCAAGAGATTCGACTCTATCTTTCAGCTTTTAATACTGGGTGTCATAGTCAAATATTGGCAAACCATTGATGTAGTAAATAATTTTCCTTCCTGTACTATTGTCTACTTATGTAGGAAATCAGTATTGTTGGTTTGTGTTTGTTATTTGATTAAGGTAATCTAATTAAGATTACTTATCTTAATGGTCATGCAATTCATTGCAACAATATATAGCAGTAACTTAGACTTTGCACATTTTCCCCAAGTATTATTACGAGTTTGGACCTTTGTTAATTCATAATTGTATGGACTAGTATTACATTTCAATTTTGAATCAAGTACCTTTTAGTATTTGGGGATTCTCTCGTTTATCCTTTTGGTAGTAATAATTTTAAAAAATTTAATAATTGGCCAATAAAGAATAAAGTTGGTCGAATAATGAAAAAGAAGTGTTCCCTTTGATCCCAAAATAATTAATCTATATCAAAATATATGATGTTTCAAAGAAGACAAAAACTCATTTATTATCTTTTTGAAAAAAAATTACCCTTACTGTTTCGATCAGGTAAAAGATAAACGATAATCTCAGCAAATACTTTTATGATAAATGTTAGTATTAAATATATTTTTTTAAAATAATAACGTCGGTCGCTAATTTATTTAGAATCATTATTTTATTATTTTCACCAGTTTAGCGACCAACTTTGATCGCTTTTCTTGGCAAACTAACTTTGGTCGCTAAATTTTGGTCGCTTTATGCAGGAATTCTAGCGACCAAAGTTGGTTTGCCAAGAAAAGCGACCAAAGTTGGTCGCTAAACTNTATAACTGGGTCCCAAATTAGTGACCAAAGTTGGTCTTCAACCTGTTTTCTCTTTATATAGCGTACCAACTTTTGGTCGTCTAATTTTAAATTTTATTTATTTAGTATTTTAGATATTTTTTTAAAAATAATATTATAATTATTAAAATTTAATAAGTGGGTCCCATGAAGCGACCAACATTGATCGCTAATCTGAGTAATTCTTTGACCAAGCAAGTCTGACCAGTCCGGTCAACAGTTTGACAAAATTTTCGACCAAGTTGCGACCAACGTTGGTCGCTAATTTATTTAAAATTATTATTTTATTATTTTCACCAGTTTAGCGACCAACTTTGATCGCTTTTCTTGGCAAACTAACTTTGGTCGCTAAGTTTTGGTCGCTTTATGCAGGAATTCTAGTAGTGCAAAAAGTGACCAAACACGCCTGGTCCATATTAAGCTGGTCCCTTTAACTTAGGGACCAAAGTTGGTCGCTAATTTAGCGACCAACTTTGGTCTCACAGGTAAAAGGACCAAATTTTCCGGGTAAAGAAAATAGCGACCAACTTTGGTCGCTACAATATTTTAATATTATAATTTTTGCGACCAAAGTTGGTCTCTTTATGTAAATTACGTTTTTTTATTTATTATTAATCATAAAATAGCGACCAACTTTGGTCTGTAAAAAAATATTATATTTTAAAATCTAGAAAATAGCGACCAAAGTTGGTCGCTATACTGTAAATATTTTTAATTTTTTTTAAAAATAATCGACCAAAGTTGGTCGCTAACTTCATGAATTAATTTTTGTTTTAGTAATAAGCGACCAACTTTGGTCGCTATATTTCCAGAAATTATTAATTTTCCGGGAAATAGCGACCAAAGTTGGTCGCTTTTTGTGAAATCTGGGTTATATAGCGACCAACCTTGGTCGCTATTTCCCAGAAAATTGTTTTTTTTAATAAAAAAGCGACCAAATAGCGACCAAAGTTGGTCGCTTTTTTTGGTATATTGCTGGCAGGAACTGCCTGTTTTGGCAGCTACACCACCTGCCAGCTTACCAAAATTCCTAAATAGGCATTTTATGCCAACAACAACAACAACAAGCAACAACAACAACTAAAAAGCAACAACAACAACAACACAATAACAACATTATAACGAACAAAGTACAAAGTTCAATAGAACTTTATACTTTAAGCTAACCAAACTAATAAGTTAACTGTTAGTACAAAACCATTCGAAAACCGATTGTATTTGTCTAGTATAAACTAATAAGTTCAAAGATTGTTCTGTACACCATTATCATCACCGTCTGATGAACTTTCTTCACCATGACGGTATCCGGAATGGGCTATTTGTGGAGGTTGGGAAGAACGATCACGGGGAGGACGGGAGGAACGAGCACGGGGAATGCGAGCCTCTGGCGATGACTCACGAGACCGGGGAATCGAAAAACTGCCAGAAGCTAGGAGAGATTTGATCTGCTCCTGCATGCCCTTGTACTGAGCTTGCATGCCAGAGTACTGCATATCTCTAAGCCTTTCTCTCTCCTTGGCGGCTTCTAGCTCGGATGTGAGCTTTTGTACAGTCTCCCGCATAGAGGAGAGGCTCTCCCCATCAAGTTGCTCGGCTTGGGAGGAAGTCCCTATTCCTTGCATTCCACACTTATAGCGATGGAATTTCTTATTAGGAAGCCCGTATACCTTCCCCCATTTTGGACCGCCAGCAGCCTGTGTCCACATTCTCTCAACATCCTCGTCCGATAGTTGGATTGGCGCGCCCGACTCATTAGGTGGCTGACTACGTATGAATTCCTCCTGTCACGACCCAAATCCACTAAGGGTCGTGATGGCGCCGGACACCGTTGTCAGGCAAGCCAACTAAATTATTAATTTAATTCTCTTTTAATACCTTTGAAAATCTAAGAGTTTTCCTTCCATTTTTCATATATAAAACAATCTCTGTTTCAATTCAAATTAAGAAATAACTATTAACACACATCTTTCGAAAAACCATCCCAGAACCCGGTGTCACAAGTGCATGAGCAACTACTGATAAGGAAAATAAATTACAATGTCTGTCCGAAATACAGTGGACAGAAAATAAATAAATAAAGTACTGGAAGGGAACTACACTAGCTGCGGGTCGTCTCGAACAATGCAACTCACCTAGTCCCCAAATCATCCGTGCTGCCATCTAATGTAAAATATACCTATGCAACAGAATGCACAAAAGTGTAGTATGAGTACGTAATCAATGTGTACTCAGTGAGTATCCCGCCTAACCCCGAAGGGGTAGAGACGAGATGGCCAATTTCGACACTCACTAGAGGTCAATTATCAATATTCAATAATGCGAGGATAATCGTGGAGGCATATAGTAGTTCTAGTTCAGGAAGCCAGGAAAACAAGTAAAACACCTTCAACAATAATCAAGGGCTTCAAGGTTTATTCTTTATTATCTTATCAGTTTATATCAAGCCACGTAGGGCCAATTCCACATTTACAATTTTCAAGTAACAGATAAACAGGCGCAAATCATGCCGAGGTCGACGGCCTGCTCCAACAGAAATATAAATTGTGCACTGCCGAGGGTCGAGCGGCACGAACCATAGATGCATCTATTCTCACCAAGGCGTTCGGCCCGTTCCATAAATAAACACATACCCTGCTCGCGAAACATCCATGCGACGCAGGCACACATAAAATACATGCTCAATCAGTCAAATAAGCACTTATCGGGGAATATTTATTCAAATAAAACCAATTCTCCTTTAACAATTTAAGAAATGAAGTTTAATCCTTTTAGAAATTTACTTACCAATTCGATGTGAGTTAAACAATTCGAGCTACCAATGGGTTCACAATTAATCCACATGCAACATGTTTTTGGGTCCTAACTACCCGGACAATAGCATAATAGTAGCTACGCACG
>NW_017676794.1:16044-21217 GCF_001879085.1 Nicotiana attenuata
TCCACTACGTAACGGAAGTTCGCACTCTGAGTTGTCTGTTGCAGTTAGATTACTAAGTATGAAATCTGATTGGAATATTTCTCAAGGAGCCATGGACTCCTTCATTGACCTTATGCGTGAACTAGTTGGCCCTGATATCGAATTACCTGGTGATTTCTACAAGGCAAAGAGATTAGTTTCTAAGTTAGGACTTTCGTCATTGAGAATTGATTGTTGTGAAGATGGTTGCATGTTATATTATAAAGATGATGCAGGTTTGGATAGTTGTAAATTTTGCGGAAAGCCTCGTTTCAAGAGGCTTTCCAGTGGGAATATGGTCGCTATCAAGTCGATGCATTATTTACCTCTTATACCTAGGTTAAAGAGGTTATATGCGCCGATGAGTTCTGCTCCTCATATGATATGGCACTTTGAAAATAGAAGACCACCTGGTGTTATGTGCCATCCTTCAGATGGAGAAGCTTGGAAGCACTTTGATAGGACATATCCAGATTTTGCTAGTGAACCAAGGAATGTTCGATTAGGTCTGTGTGCGGATGGCTTCACGCCTTTTTCTGTATCTGCCACACCATATTCATGTTGGCCTGTCTTTCTTACACCTTATAATCTACCACCCGAATTGTGCATGACTAGTCCATACATATTCTTAAATTGTATTATCCCCGGTCCACGTAATCCGAAAAGTTTGATTGATGTATATTTGCAACCTTTGATTGATGAGCTAAAACAATTGTGGTACGATGGTGTTGAAACATATGACATATCAACTAAGCAGAATTTCATTTTGCGTGCTAATTTAATGTGGACAATTAATGATTTTCTTGCGTATGGAATGTTGTCTGGGTGGATGACTGCTGGTAAGCTAGCTTGTCCTTACTGCATGGAAAATAGTAAAGCGTTCACTTTGAAATATGGCCGAAAGCAATCATGGTTTGATTGTCATCGTCAATTCTTGCCTCCTGATCATGAGTTTAGAAGGATGAAAAATGCATTTAAAAGGAATAAATTCGAATGTGATTTCCCACCTCTGATACTTTCAGGTGAGGAAATTTGGGAGAGGGTCCAGAACTTCAGTAAAGTTACTGAAGTTCCACCTTATAGATTCCCCGGATACGGTGTTACTCATAATTGGACGAAACAGAGTATATTTTGGGAGTTGCCGTATTGGAAGGATAATCTTCTCCGTCACAACCTTGATGTCATGCATATTGAGAAGAACTATTTTGACAATTTGTTCAACACAGTGATGGACGTTAAAGGTAAGACAAAGGATAATGCGAAGGCTAGAATGGACTTACAAGAATATTGCAGGCGGCCTGAATTATACTTGCAGACAGCAAACAATGGTAAGGTGTTCAAGCCCAAAGCAAGTTACACATTCACTTTGGAGGAAAGACGACAGATTTGTGATTGGGTAACGAAGTTGAAGATGCCTGAGGGTTATGCGTCGAATTTTGGGAAAAAAGTTGATAGAGGTAGGGAAGTTGAGCCATTTGAAAAGTCATGATTGTCATGTTTTCATGGAGACCTTAGTGCCTATTGCATTTTCTGGTTTGCCTGAACGAATCTGGAAACCCATCACAGAGATTAGTTTGTTTTTCAAAGACCTGTGTTCTTCCACATTAAGGGAAGAAAACCTACAACGGATGGATCAAAACATTTGTGTAACTTCTACTAAGATGGAAAAGATATTTCCATGTGGGTTTTTTGATGTGATGGAACACCTTCCAATCCACCTTGTACACGAGGCACGACTTGGAGGGCCTGTTCAATGCAGATGGATGTATCCCTTTGAGAGGTAATATTTTAGGTTTGATATAATTTTCTATTTTAATTTAAACAAATTTTCTTTGCTAACCTGAAATTATGTAGGACAATTGGCAAATGCAAACAATTTGTTAAGCAGAGGAATAGGATTGAAGGATCTATATGCGAAGCTTATCTTGCGAAGGAAACTGCCCATTTTTGTTCTTATTATTTTGAGAGTAATGTGGCATGTGCTAGGAATAGGCCCAACAGGCACACGGTCGACCTTAGGAATGATCCATTATATCCGCCTATGTCCATATTCAATCAACCAGGCCGATGTTCTAAGGATGTTACAAAGAGAAGTTTGAGTGATATGGAGTACAAGTCAGCTACACTTCACGTGTTGCTAAATTGTCCTGAAGTTGTACCAAATCTCAAGTAAGTATTGATTTAGTAGTTATCAAAATCTAAAAATTACTGTGATTACATCTCAATGCAACTACTAAAAATATTTGATGTGTCACAGTCACTTTGTGGGTCAATTTGGCCATAATGCTGTATATACGAGATTTGATACGTGGTTCAAACAATTTGTAAGTTTCTCCTTAAAATATTCTAACACTATGTAGTTAAACAATGTTTGGAAGTTATGCTAACTTATGAATTTATTTAACGATTTGTAGGTAAATGATCCAAATAATGGTGTAAATCAATTTTTGAAAGATGTATCTTGGGGACCTGGGGTTGAGGTCACAACCATGTCTAAGTACGTTGTGAATGGTTATAAGTTTCATACAGAGGATTGCTCTAAAAATAAAAATAGCAACAACAGTGGGGTGTGGGTTCAAGGTGGTGATGGCAACCAAGATGGAGATATTGATTATTATGGTGTGCTCAAAGAAATAATAGAACTAGAATATACAGGTTGGCCAAATAAGAAATTGATACTCTTTAGATGCAAGTGGTTTGACCCACATCCAACAAGAGGTACAAGAGTACACAATCAATACAACATAATTGAGGTTAATCATACGAGGGAGTATGATCGCTATAATCCTTTCATAATTGCACATAATGTTTGGCAAGTGTATTATGCTCCTTATCCATTGCGGCGGAATAAGTCCGATTGGTGGGTTGTAATAAAAACTAAGCCTGTAGGAAGGGTGGAAGTCGAGAATGTGTTAGATGTTGCATATCAAAACGATATCTCCAGTGTTCACCAAATAGTGGACGAACTTTTAGAAAATGATTTGGAACATCCTGCACACATATTGGAAGAAGTTGATATAAATAAAGTAAGAATTATAGAAAACGAGGAAGAAGAATCAACTGATGAAGCTCAAACTAGTGAGGAAGAAGAATTCTCGGACGAGGAACTATACGTCGATCAACTTTAAAAAGTTGGTTTCTTTAATAACTCATGTTTATAGCTAGTTTCTGTATATGTTTCAATCTAAATATGTATTATATTATGCAGATGACAGGCAAGGGTCGAGGTAACAATGACCCTACTGGTTCTCGGGGTCGAGAAAAGGCTAGGAAACCAAAGAGGAGGGTAGAAGATAATACTCAATCTTTTCCACCCTCTTCAGAGATGCCTATGCCTATGCCTATGTCTTTGCCTCCACTCCAGGTCTGTTCTGAGCTGCCACAGCATCACGAGCCCTACATCTTCGTGCAGACACCAGGGCTTTCGTCATATGGCCATAGGACTATACGTCCGGCATACAGTCCAGCTGCCTCACGACCATGTGGATCGCAGCCATCTGCATCGCATGGATCGCATCGACCCATGCAACATCCACATGGATCACAGCCATCGGTGTCACAGCCACTCGGGTCACAGCCACTCGGGTCACAGCATTCAGTATCACAGCCACTTGCGGTCTATCCAGCTATGTCGCAGTCACAGGGATCGCAGCCATCTTCATCAGCGACTCCATCTATTTCAGACCTTCGCCTGCGAGATACTAGCTCTGACCCCCCTACACCTTCCACACATGCCTCTGATATACATGCTTCGGACGGTGATGCTGATGATGATGAGGAGGTACATTATGATCAATATGGCAGGATCATCATAGTCCCTGAGGGTGATGGGTAAGAGTTATTTGTTATTTTTACGTTTATTGTTTTGTACAGTTTGTACTAAGATATTAATGTGTTTTTTTATTAAATTGCAGGTTCATCCCGAGTAATATTACTACGAGGATAATCACCAAAGCCACCAGAAAGCTTTATGATGGCCCTTACGCGACTTGGAGTGAATTCCCATTCTCGCTGAAGGAGCAAATTTTCAATCAATTTAAGGTATAAATGTTCTTTTAAGCAGTATAATTATTTTTATTTATGATATTTTCATATAATATTTAACTTTTGAAATACAGAGCAAGTGTGTATGGGAACACCGCTATAGCGCAGAAGTGGCTGCAAATTTTTATCACAAAGCTCGCAAGCGGTTGTCGCATAGTTTCTCCAAAGTTAGAAAGTTGAACCAGAAGCCTGACTGGTTGCTTCAGAATTTATGGGAGGATTTGCAAAGGCAATGACTTACCGCAAAGTTCTTAGAGAAGAGCGAAAAAGGAAAGAAAGCTCGCGCATCTGAGAAGGGAGGCTCCTTGCACACTGGAGGTGCGATCAGCCTAGGGACAATAAAAAGAAGATTGGTACGTAATTGCTTAATTTATTTTAATTTTCAAAGTATATCTATTATGTTTATTAACTAAATTAATTTGTTTTCAGGAAAAGAAGTTGGGGCGTCCAATGAACCATGATGAGCTATTCAAGGAGACGCATATTGTAAAGAAGAAGAAAGAGACGGATCAAGAAAGGTGGGTCGAGGACCAGGCCTCGATTGTATATGTAAGCTTTCACTTTTATTTAAGTATTTTAATTTACTTTTATATAAATTTTGAAATACTAATTCAATTTATATTTTCGTATAGGGTCGCTACCAAACTAACGCGGAGAAATTCATCCGCACTCAGCCAGCTGGTGAATCGGGCGAGTGCTGAAAGAATATGGATGGAGTCTGCTGGAGGTCCAAAATGGGGGAAGGTATACGAGCTTCCTACTAAAAAGTTCCCTCGCTATAAGTGTGGAATGCAGGGAATAGGGACTTCCTCGCAAGGCGAGCGACCTAATGGGGAGAGCCTCCCCGCTATGCGGGAGACTGTGACAAAGCTAACATCCGAGCTAGAAGCGGTCAAGGAAAGAGAAAGGGTTAGAGATGCTCAATTCCTTGGCATGCAAGCTCAGATCAGATCTCTCCTATCTAGTGGAGCTTTTCCGTTGCCCCGGTCTCGTGAGTCATCGCCAGAGGCTCGATCTGCACGTGATCGTTCCTTCTGTCCTCCCCGTGATCATTCTTCCCGTCCTCCACAAGACCCTTCTCTATACCGTCTTGTAGATCGAAGTTCATCAG
>NW_017676794.1:23990-39069 GCF_001879085.1 Nicotiana attenuata
ATTTAACCTTGCTCTAGTTACAAGTTCTGGTTTGACTCCTAGACTTGGTTCATTTAGTCCTGGTTATCTAATGCATATAATCGACAACATCCCAACTAATTCTCCATCTTTGACTCTTCGTTGTCAATCTAAAAATGACGATCTAGGATATTATACACTCAATGTCATTGGTCAAGAGTTCAGATTTAAGTTTCAAGAACAATTTGGTGGTGGTACATTATTCTTTTGCCATTTTTACTGGAATGGTAAAGACAAAGCATTTGATGTTTTCAATGATTTTATATCTGACCAATGTGGATCCCTTGGTGCTTTAGTGTCTGAATATTTTTGGAAAGTGCAAGAGGATGGTTTCTATTTTGGACCTCATCAAGATGCTACATTTGAGAAGAAATATTCGTGGTAATAAAATGTATACTAGCTTTGTAGCATCTAGATCTATTTCAATTTCGCATAAGAAAATTGAGAGTATATATATAATCTCACCTTTGTAGGGGAGAGGAAGAAATGAAATGAATTCTCTTGTACTATTTATTTCTCGATTTCATTTCAACTATATATTCTCACCTTTATTTTGAATTGAAAAAGATTAACAAAATACACGAGTATGAGCTTCTGTGGATTCTCGTGTCAATGTGATGTAGGAAAAATGTCCAAATTTAAAATTATCCTCCTTTATTCTTCGACTCATGCTCACGGTAGAGCTCCATTACGGTCAAAGACAGATACAAAACCCAAAGTATAACTGATGATACAAATAAGATATTATGTGTAATTAAAGTAGTAATTTTTAACGAGGAATTTTCAGAAACCACTATTATTTAGTGGCTATTAACTTTCTATAGCTACTATATATATAAAATTACTTCCTATAGCTACTATTCAGTTGTTACGGTAGTGTATTCACTGTACGCGCTACAGTAGTCATGAATACAGTAGCAAAAGTCGCCTAATAAACAAGGGGTTACAGTTGTACGCGACAGTATTCATGAATAAAGTACGGCAATCACCTTAAAAATAGGTCTGTTGTCACGACCCGAATTTTCCACCTTCGGGATTTGTGATGGCGCCTACTCATGAAAGCTAGGCTAGCCGAGTATTACAGGTTTTATTACCCTTTTTCCTTAACCTTTTTGCATTTACGAATTAACATGTGATCAACAGCGGAATAATCATAATAAACAGAAATGCGGAAGACGAAATCTAATAGTTTAACTAAATACCAGTACGATAATCCAAAATACGACTCTACCCAGAATTGGTGTCACAATGTCACGGACTATCTACGAATACTACAAACAGAGGTCTGAAAGATAAATACAATTCTATCTCTGAAATACATAAGAACAGAATGGAAAGATAGAAGGGGACGCCAAGGCCTCCGGACGTCTACAGGACTACCTCAGGTCTCCGCCGCTGGACTGAAGCCAGCAACCTCACTGTGGTCCAAAAGCTCCAGTACCGAGATCTGCACACAGTGCAGAGTGTAGTATCAGCACAACCGACCCTATGTGCTGGTAAGTATCGAGCCTAACCTCGGCGAAGTAGTGACGAGGCTAGGACAAGATTACCAAATAAACCTGTGCAGTTATATCATATACGACAAGTAGTAATAACAGGAAATAGCAGTTAAAGATGGGAAGTGGGAACATGCTGTGGGGAATATCAAGTACCAACAGAATCTTAGGAGAAAAGCATAAAGAACATCTTAAATTTCACGCCAGTCAGAATAAGGAATCAGTCATGAATCTATAACCACTTTTATTCTCTATTGTTGCGGCGCGCAACCCGATCCAAATTATATATCACTGTTGCGGCGTGCAACCCGATCCAAATCATATATTACTGTTGCGGCGTGCAACCCGATTCAAATCATATATCACTGTTGCGGTGTGCAACCTGACCCCTCCTGTCCTCCCTTATTACTCCTTATTGTGGCGTGCAACCCGATCCTATATATTATTGTTGCGGCATGCAACCCGATCCAAATATACAAATCATCACTGATGAGAAAAGAATCCCGACAAGGAAACAATAAGGAAATAACAATATCCCGGCAAGGGAACCAACAACAAGAATAAACACATCCCGACAAGGGAACCAACAGTAAGAATTAAATAGGTCTCGGCAAGGGAATCAACTATAACCAAACTTATACCAACAATTAACTTCGCAAATGAAACCTCAACTGGAGCCAATGCTCTACAATGTCCAATTACCAGGAATACTTCCATAAGCCTTGTTCAATATTAATAACATCATATTAAGCGTGGATAATACATAAAGGAGTCACAACAATCATAGTATAAGACTAACGGGCATGCTTGACACCAACGTATAGGTACTCGTTACCACACCTATACGTCGTACTCATCAATTAACACATAGCAAATAAGACCACGATTCCTATTCCCTCAAGCTAAGGTTAGACTAAACACTTACCTCAATGCCTTGAACACAATTCAAGCCTGAACTACTGCTTTACCTCTTGTTTCCACCACCAATTCACTTGTATCTAGCCACAATTTACTTAACGATATCAATAAATGCTAAATAAATCAATTCTAATTCATGAAAATAGGTTTTCTAATGTTTTCCCCAAAAAGTCAAATATCGACCCCGGGCCCACATGGTCAAAACCCGAGGTTCGAACCAAAATCCGATCACCCATTCACCCACGAACTCAAATATATAATTTGTTTTGAAATTGGACCTCAAATCGAGGTCCAAATTTCCAAAATTTGAAAATCCTAAGTTCTACCCAAAAAACCCAATTTCCCCCATGAAAACCATTGATTTTGAATTGAAATCATGTGAAAAGATGTTATGAATTAAAGAAAATGAGTTGGAAATGACTTACTAATGATTTGGAGAAGTTGATGCCTTTGAAAAATCGCCCAAGATGGTTTTAGGATTTGAAGAGTTGTAAAAATGAATGAAATCCCGTCAAAATCCCAATTAACTGGTCACAGATAGCGAACCAAGCTTCGCATTTGCGAACCTGTGCATTGTCTGCTTCCTTCGCAATTGCGAACAAGTTGTCGCAATTGCGATTACTGGCTCTCCCCTGATGGCTTCGCAATTGCGAAGGGAAAGATGGCAAATGCGATCATAGGCTGGCCAGACTTCCTCGCAATTGCGAAGAAGTCCTCGCAATTCCCAAGCCTGATAGGCTCACAATTGCGACATCTGACCTCGCAATTGCGAGATCAGAGCGTCCAACACATACCAGATGAAAATCTGAAACTTCCTAAGTCCAAATTCATTCCGTGGCCTATCCAAAACTCACCCGAGCCCTCGGGGCTCCAAACCAAACATGCACGCAAGTCCAAAAATATCATACGGACTTGCTCGTGCGATCAAATCATGAAAAATAACATCAACAACCATGAATTAAACCTCAAATTCATAAAATTGCTCAAGAACATCAAAATTTCTATTTTCTCAACTATACGTCCGATTTATACCAAATAAATTCGATCTTTACCAAATTTCACAGATTCAACCTAATTATTATTTTAAACTTGTACCAGGATCCGGAACCAAGATACGGGCCCGATACCATCAAGAAATTACATAAATTCTCTTCTAAAAGCCTTTGTATTTTCCAGCAAACAATTTTCTTTGAAAATTTATTTCTCGGGCTTGGGACCTCGGAATTCGATTCCGGGCATACGCCCAAGTCCCAAATTTTACTACGGACCCTATGAGACCGTCGGATCACGGGTCCGGGTCCGTTTACCAAGAATATTGACCATAGTCAACTTTAATCAATTTTAAAGGCCAATTTCCTTATTTTACTTAGATTTCACATAAAAGCTTTCCGAAACGCGCCCGAACTGCGCACGCAAATCGAGGTGAGATAAAAACAGGTTTTTAAGGCCTCGGAACACAGAATTTACTTTCAAAAAGAGTGATGACCTTTTGGGTCATCACATCCTCCACCTATAAAATAACTGTTCGTCCTCGAATGGACATAGAAAAGAAGTACCTGAGTCAGGGAAAAGATGGGGATATCGGCTCCGTATATCGGACTCGGACTCCCAGGTGGCTGCCTCGGCAGGCTGACTTCTCCACTGAACACAAACTGAAGGGAACTTCTTCGATCTCAACTGACGAACCTGCCGGTCTAGAATAGCTACCGGCTCCTCCTCATACGACAAGTCCTTGTCCAACTGGACAGTGCTGAAGTCTAACACGTGGGATGGATCGCCGTGATACTTCGTCGAAGCATGGACACTTGAAATACTGGGTGCACAGCTGATAAACTCGGCGGCAACGCAAGTCTGTAAGCCACCTCTCCCACTCGATCAAGAATCTCAAAAGGACCAATGAACCTAGGAATTAGCTTGCCCTTCTTCCCAAATCTCATCACGCCCTTCATGGGCGACACCCGGAGCAACACTCGCTCTCCGACCATGAATGCCACATCACGAACCTTGCGGTCGGCATAACTCTTCTGCCTGGACTGAGCTGTACGAAGCCTATCCTGAATGATCTTCACCTTATCCAAGGCATACTGAACTAAATTTGTACCCAACAACCGAGCCTCTCCCGGCTCAAACCACCCATCCGGCGACCGACACCGCCTACCATATAATGCCTCATAGGGGGCCATCTGAATGCTCGACTGGTAGTTGTTGTTGTAGGCAAACTCTGCTAATGGCAAGAACTAATCCCAAGAACCTCCAAAATCAATAACACATGCTCGCAGCATATCCTCCAAAATCTGAATAGTACGCTCGGACTGCCCGTCTGTCTGAGGATGAAATGTTGTGCTCAACTCGACCCGAGTACCCAACTCATGCTGAACTGCCCTCCAGAAATGCGAGGTAAACTGTGTACCTCGGTCAGAAATGATAGACATGGGCACGCCATGAAGACGAACAATCTCCCGGATATAGATCTCAGCCAGCCTCTCCGTGGAATAGGAAACTGCCACAAGAATAAAATGAGCTGACTTGGTCAACCTATCAACAATAAGCCATACTGCATCGAACTTCCTCTGAGTCCGTGGGAGTCCAACAACGAAGTCCATAGTGATACGCTCCCACTTCCACTCAGGAATCTCAATCTTCTGGAACAAACCGCCAGGTCTCTGATGCTCGTACTTTACCTATTGATAATTCAAACACCGAGCTACATAGGCAACAATGTCCTTCTTCATACACTGTATATGGCCCTGAACCTGTGCGCAAAACCAACACTGGCGCCGTAGTCAAAGCTGTCTTGAGCTTCTGAAAGCTCGCCTCACACTCGTTCGACCACCTGAACTGGGCACTCTTCTGGGTCAACCTGGTCATCGGGGATGCAATAGATGAAAACCTCTCCACAAACCAACGGTAATAGCCCGCCAAACCCAAGAAACTCCGGATCTCTGTTGCTAATGTGGGTCGAGGCCAGTTCTTGACTGCCTCTATCTTCTTCGGATCCACCTGAATACCCTCTGCTGATACAACATGGCCCAAGAATGCAACTGAACTTAACCAAAACTCGCACTTCGAAAACTTAGCATACAACTGACTATCCCTTAGAGTCTGAAGAACGACTTGAAGATGCTGCTCGTGCTCCTCCCGGCTGCGGGAATAGATCAAAATATAGTCAATGAAGACAATCACGAAGGAATCCAAATAAGGCCTGAACACTCGGTTCATCAAATCCATGAAAGCTGCTGGGGCATTTGTCAACCCGAATGACATCACCAAGAACTCATAATGCCCGTACCGAGTGCAAAAAGCTGTCTTAGGGACATCGGATGCCCTAATCCTCAACTGATGGTAGCCAAATCTCAAGTCGATCTTAGAAAACACTTGGGCACCCTGAAGCTAGTCAAACAAATCATCAATCCTCGGCAATGGGTACTTATTCTTGATTGTGACCTTGTTCAACTGCCGATAATCTATACACATTCTCATCGACCCGTCCTTCTTCTTAACAAACAACACTGGCGCACCCCAAGGCGAGACACTCGGTCTAATAATGCCCCTATCCAGCAAGTCCTGCAACTGCTCTTTTAATTCTTTCAACTCTGGTGGGGCCATGTGATATGGCGGAATAGAAATGGGCTGAGTGCCCGGAGCCAAATCAATGCAAAAGTCAATGTCCCGTCGGGTGGCATCCCCGGCAGGTCTGAAGGGAATACCTCTGGAAACTCACGAACAACGGGCATAGAATCCATAGAAGGATCCTCAACACTAGAATCACGAACATACCTCAAGTAGGCCAAACATCCCTTATCAACCATACGCCGAGCCTTCATATATGATATAACCCTGCTAGTGGAATGACCAGGAGTCCCTCTCCACTCCAAATGAGGCAACCCCGGTAGTGCTAAGGTCACGGTCTTGGCATGGCAATCCAATATAGCATGATAAGGGGATAACCGATCCATCCCCAATATGACATCAAAATCAACCATATCCAAAAGTAACAGATCTACTCGGGTCTCAAGACCCCCAGTCACAACTATACAAGATCGATGGACACGATCTACCACAATAGAATCACCCATCGGTATAGACATATATACAGGAGCACTCAAGGAATCACTAGGCATGACCAGATACGGTGAAAAATAAGATGACACATAGGAGTATGTAGACCCTGGATCAAACAAAATTGAAGCATCTCTACTACAAACCAGAACAGTACCTGTGATAACTGCATTGGAGGCCTCAGCCTCAGGCCTGGCAAGAAGAGCATAGCATCGGGGCTGGGCCCCACCACTCTGAACTACATCTCTGGGACGGCCTCCTGCTGGCTGGCCTCCACCTCTAGCGGCCTGATCTCCACCTCTAATACCTCTACCTCCACCTCTAGCACCTCTACCTCCGCCTCTAGCACCTCTACCCCCACCCCTAGCTGGCTGAGCGGGTGGTGGAACACCTGGTGCCTGAACCATGGCGCGAGAACCCTACTGCTACGACTGAACACCCATTAATCTCGGACAAGCTCTCCGAATATGAACATACTCACCGCACTCGAAGCATCCACCTAAGTGCTGCGGCTGAGAAAACTGAGACTGGCCCTGGCGGGCCGGCTGACCATGAGAATAGCTCTAAAGAGGAGGTGCTCTGACAGGAGCTGATGATGCACGATAGGACTGCTGATCAGAACACTGCACATGAGAACCACGGCCACTTGGAGCACCATGAGAAGTCTAAAGTGCTGAATGAAACGGCCTAGGAGGATGGCCCCTACCAAAAGAATCCCTGCCTCCAGATGAGGCACCGCTGAATCTGCCTGAATGACGGGGCCTCTTGTCAGACCCCTAAACACTCCCCTGCAATAGAACCATCTCCACTCTCCTGGCCACATTGGCCGCATCCTGGAAAGAAATCTCGCTCCCAGTCTCCTTGGCCATCTGCAATCGAATCGGCTGAGCGAGTCCCTCAATGAACCTCCTCACCCTCTCTCTCTCTCGATGGGAAGTATAATAAGAGCATGACGGGCCAAAGCAATGAATCTGGTCTCGTACTGAGTGACGGTCATAGAACCCTGCTGGAGACGCTCAAACTGCCTCCGATAGTCCTCCCTCTGAGTGATAGGAAGAAACTTCTCCAGAAATAGCTGAGAAAACTGGTCCCAAGTCAAGGCAGGCGACCCAGCTGACCTAGCCAAACAATAATCCCTCCACCAAGTCTTGGCGGAACCTAACAGGCGAAAAGCAGCAAAGTCGACCCCATTGGTCTCCACTATCCCCATGTTCCGAAGAACCCCATGACAGCTGTCTAAGTAATCCTAGTGGATCCTCTGAAGATGTACCACCATAAGTAGTAGAGAACAGCTTGGTAAACCTATCCAACCTCCACAAGCATCGGCATACATAGTTGCTCCATCACCGGTCTGAGCTACCACACCCGGCTGAACTGCTCCAACTGGTTGAGCTGCCGGAGTCTGAAACTGGGGAGCCATCTGCTCCAAAGTGCGGGTAGCGGGAGTTTGTGCTCCTCCCCCAGCCTGAGAGACGGCTGGTGCTACAGGAAGTAAGCCTACCTGGGTGACACTTTCCATGAGGCCCACTAGACGGACAAGAGCATCCTGGAGTACTGGGGTAACAATGAACCCCTCTAGGACCTGAGCTGGGCCTACCGGAACTGGCTGGGCCGGAACCTCATCATCGAACTCTAGCTGAGGCTCCGCCGCTGGTGCTTCTACTCTGGGCTGAGCTCTGCCCTTGCCTCGGCCCATAGAACGGCCTCGGCCTCGTCCTCTGCCCCTCATAGGAACTGCTGCTGGGGGCTCGGGCTGCTGGTCAGTGGATGAAGAAGCACGTGTTCTCGCCATCTACGAAAGAACAGAGTAGAAATTCAATTAGCATTGAGAAACCAAACAGTACGACAGAGATGAATAGAAGTGAAACTGTTCCTAACTCTGTAGCCCCTGGGGGATAAGCATAGACGTCTCTGTATCGATCCCTCAGACTCTACCAAGCTTGTCCGTGAATTGTGAGACCTAGGCAACCTAGAGCTCTGATACCAACTTGTCACGACCCGAATTTTCTACCGTTGGGAGTCGTGATGGTGCCCACTCATGAAAGCTAGGCAAGTCGAGTATTACAGGTTTTATTACCCTTTTTCCTTAATCTTTTTGCATTTACGAATTAACATGTGATCAACAACGGAATAATCATAATAAACAGAAATGCGGAAGACGAAATCTAATAGTTTAACTAAATACCAGTACGATAATCCAAAATACGACTCTACCCAGAATTGGTGTCACAATGTCATGGACTATCTACGAATACTACAAATAGAGGTTTGAAAGATAAAAAGAATTCTGTCTCTGAAATACATAAGAACAGAATGGAAAGATAGAAGGGGACGCCAAGGCCTGCGAACGTTTGCAGGACTACCTCGGGTCTCCGCCGCTGGACTGAAGGCAGCAACCTCACTGTGGTCCAAAAGCTCCAGTACTGAGATCTGCATACAGTGCAGAGTGTAGTATCAGCACAACCGACCCTATGTGCTGGTAAGTGTCAAGCGTAACCTCAGCGAAGTAGTGACGAGGCTAGGACAAGACTACCAAATAAACCTGTGCAGTTATATCATATACGAGAAGTAGTAATAACAGGAACTAGCAGTTAAAGATGGGAAGGGGGAACATGTTGTGGGGAATATCAAGTACCAACAGAATCTTAGGAGAAAAGCATAAAGAACATCTTAATTTCACGCCAGCCAAAATAAGGAATCAGTAATGAATCTATAACCACTTTTATTCTTTATTGTTCCGGCGCGCAACCCGATCCAAATCATATATCACTGTTGCAGCGTGCAACCCGATCCAAATCATATATCGCTGTTGAGGCGTGCACTCCGATCCAAATCATATATCAGTGTTGCAGCGTGTAACCCGACCCCTCCCGTCCTCCCTTATTACTCCTTGTTGCGGCGTGTAACCCGATCCTATATATTATTGTTGCGGCGGGCAACCCAATCCAGATATACAAATCATCACTGATCATAAAAGAATCCGGGCAAGGGAACAATAAGTAAACAATAATATCACGTCAATGGAACCAACAACAAGAATAAACACATCCCGACAAGGGAACCAACAGTAAGAATTAAATAGGTCCCGGCAAGGGAATCAGCTATAACCAAACTTATACCAACAATTAACTTCACAAATGAAACCTCAACTGGAGCCAATGCTCTACAATGTCCAATTACCAGGAATACTTCCATAAGCCTTATTCAATATTAATAACATCATATTAAGCATGGATAATACATAACGGAGTCACAACAATCATAGTATAAGACTCACAGGCATGCTTGACACCAACGTATAGGTACTCGTCACCACACCTATACGTCGTACTCATCAATTAACACATAGCAAATAAGACAACGACTCTATTCCCTCAAGCTAAGGTTAGATCAAACACTTACCTCAATACCACGAACACAATTCAAGCCTCAACTACCGCTTTACCTCTTATTTCCACCACCAATTCGCTTGTATCTAGCCACAATTTATAAATGCTAAATAAATCAATTCTAATGCATGAAAATAGGTTTTCTAATGTTTTCCCCAAAAAGTCAAAAATCGAGCCCGGGCCCACATGGTCAAAACCCGCGGTTCGAACCAAAACCCGATCACCAATTCACCCACGAATTCAAATATATAATTTGTTTTGAAATCGGACCTCAAATCGAAGTCCAAATTCTCAAAATTTGAAAATCCTAAGTTCTACCCAAAACACCCAATTTCCCCCATGAAAGCCATTGATTTTGAATTGAAATCATGTGAAAAGATGTTATGGATTAAAGAAATTGAGTTGGAAATGACCTACTAATGATTTGGAGAAGTTGATGCCTTTGAAAAATCGCCCAAGATTTTTTAGGATTTGAAGAGTTGTAAAAATGAATGAAATCCCATTAAAATCCCAATTAACTGGTCGCAGATGTCACAATTGCGACGGGAGCTTCACATTTGCGAAGCTCGCAAATGCAAACCAGGCTTCGCATTTGCGAACCTGAAATTGTCTGCTTCCTTCGCAATTGCGAACAAGTTGTCGCAATTGCGATGACTGGCTCTCCCCTGATGGCTTCGCAATTGCGAAGGGAAAGATCGCAAATGCGATCATAGGCTGGCCAGACTTCCTCGCAATTGCGAAGAAGTCCTCGCAATTCCCAGGCCTGATAGGCTCGCAATTGCGACATCTGACCTCGCAATTGCGAGATCAGAGCCTGCAACACATACCAGATGAAAATCTGAAACTTCCTAAGTCCAAATTCACTCCTTGGCCTATCCAAAACTCACCCGAGCCCTCGGGGCTCCAAACCAAACATGCACGCAAGTCCAAAAACATCATACGGACTTGCTCGTGCGATCAAATCATCAAAAATAACATCAACAACCATGAATTAAACCTCAAATTCATAAAATTGCTCAAGAACATCAAAATTTCTATTTTCTCAACTATACGTCCGATTTATACCAAATAAATTCCAATCTTTACCAAATTTCACAGATTCAACTTAATTATTATCTTAAACTTGTATCGGGCTCCGGAACCAAGATACGGGCCCGATACCATCAAGAAATTACATAAATTCTCTTCTAAAAGCCTTTGTATTTTCCAGAAAATAATTTTCTTTAAAAATTCATTTCTCTGGCTTGGGACCTCGGAATTCGATTCGGGGCATACGCCCAAGTCCCAAATTTTACTACGGACCCTACGAGACCATTGGATCACGTGTCCGGGTCCGTTTACCAAGAATGTTGACCAAAGTCAACTTTAATCAATTTTAAAGGCCAATTTCCTTATTTTACTTAGATTTCACATAAAAGCTTTCCGGAAATGCGCTCGGACTGTGCACGCAAATCGAGGTAAGACAAAAAGGGGTTTTTAAGGCCTCGGAACGCAGAATTTACTTTCAAAACGAGTGATGACCTTTTGGGTCATCACATCTGTCCAGCTGTCTAATAATAGAAATAGGTTCAATTAGCGTAATACTCTCCTAATATAACTCAGCAAAATCAATTCTAACACGCCTCATTATCAACCCAATCAATTAGAATAATTTTTCAGTTGTATTTAACTGTTGTATTTAGTGTGTTTCAATATTTGTTTCTTACTGTTGCATTCATTAGATTCAATGTTCGTATTTACTGTATTCACTATTTTGTGTTCAGTGTATTCAAATGTATTTGTATTAACAATATTTTAGTTATTCCTAATACATGTTATTACTGTTGTATTCAGTATATTTCATTGGTTGTACTCACTGTATTTTTATTTGTGTTCAGTGTATTTTACCATATTTCACTGTATTATAAAATTAAAACGTGTTCACTATTTATATTCTGTTATATTTCAACGTTTGTATTCAATGTATTTCAATATATATATATATATATATATATATATATATATATATCTTGTATTCATGCATATTGTACATGAATACAGGTGTATTCAACTATATTAAAAAAATACAGACCTTTGAATTACATAAATACAGGTAAAAAGATAATGTATTTATACAAAAATATAATATATTTGAGTGAATTTGTACAAAATACAATGTGTTTGTATCATTATATGTGACTAAATAGCAAAGAAGAGAAGAAAGTTCGCCGGAGATGGCCCTCAAATCTTCTCCAGCGTAGAAAATATTACAGTATCCGTCTTTCAAGTTACAGTACCCATGCTCTACTCAGATTATTCGGACATCGTTTTTGCTCCCAGTGCAGTGGCCATAGCCTCAGAGCGACGAGCCCCTCCTTGCTATGGAGGAATCTGATTTTGAAGAAAAGGTTCGTCTTTCCCCTATTTCTCCCAACAATTTAGAAGTATTTTTAATTGCAGTAACCCAATAGGATTCGGCCAAAGAATTAACGATTAGAACCAGGTATTTTGCTCGAAAAGAGAGAGAGAAAGAAGAAAAATTCTGAGAAAGAATGGTGTGTTAATTAAAAGAAAGAGAGAGGAAAAACATAGATAGTGTATCTCACACCTAATTGTAGTATATACCATAAATACCTATTTTGCTATAAAATATAAAAGGTAGCTATAGAAAATAATATTTTAAAATAATTTTGATTTATAATAAATAGGATGTATACTTTTGCTATAGGAAGTAAAATTTTCTTTTTTAATCCTTTTTCCCGGCTATTTTACTAGCTTGAAGATAGGGTTACACCTTATGACCACAGATATTGTCACTAGGGGTGTTCAAAACCGAACCGAAACCGAAAACCAAACCGAAATTGAAGCTTAATGGCTTATTGGTATCGGGTTAACGGCTTAACGGATGGGGAACAGATTGAAATTTTTTCATTAACGGCCTATCGGTTTGAGGGCGGATTATTCAATTTTCTTAACGGATAAGTCGTTAATCCGTTAAGAATATATATGTATATATAATTTATTTTTATTCATATATATATTAAATATCAAAAACCTTTCCACTTCAGTCTTCCACTCTTCCAGTACTCTATCTCTAAGTTCTAACGCCTAATTCCTAAATAATCAGAATTATGAAAAATATGTAATATAATTCAAATGAATGACATAACAAAGTAGAACACAGTTTTTGTTGTCATTTTCATATTACCGTTTTAGGCTGCTCAATGTTGCCATTAAGGAGCTGCTAGATTTAGAATTTTCTGTATCATTTACCAAAATAAATCTTGAGAAAATAAGGTTGATAAGTTGCATCGTTTGGCTCAAATCTGGAGAAAGTCAATTTGTTTTGAAGCATTTAAACGGTTTACAGATTAATTTGGATGACATGCATTTCTTTCGCCGTTAGTGCAGTAGTGCTACCACTTGTGGAATATAGATTGAATTAGGCCGATAAACCGCCCGATAACGGCTCGTTAAGAGCTAAACCGATACCAATCCGCCCGATATCTTATCGGGTGGCTAGAGGATTAATACATTTAAAAGCCGATAACCGATAAGCCAAACCGTTAAGAGTAAATAACCGTCCAATCCGCCCGATAAGCAACCCTAATTGTCAAGACCCAAAACTCAACCCGTCGTGATGGCGCCTATCATGGAACTAGGCCAGCCTCAAACCAACGCAATCCAATGCCACAATGTAAATATTAAAAATCATTTGCAGAAAACTTTTATCATTTTTAAAACAATTCGTTTAAGACATAAAAGAAAGATTCATATTACGATACAATCGTCCCAAAACCACGGTGTCACTGAGATCATGAGCGTCTAAGGTTGAGGTAAGTAACGCTTCCAAACTTAGGTTCTGGTTCGAAACCACGAACTATGTTGCAGATATTGATGAGTATTGAGGTGATTCACATGCCAAAGTGACGGAGCTGTGCGGGCGTGCACCAATGAGGAATGGCCTGGTTCATTTCCATGGCATCGCGTAAGTCAATCTTTCTGTTTATCCGTTTCTATCATATGATTTTAGTAAAGTGCGAGAGATCAGCTAGACAACCTGTTAGGGCATTACGCCGATACTGTTGAGGACCCGAAGGTGTCGTTCTTTCTGTTATCTCATACATTCATTGATATTCCTTTAACTCAAGTTCTTGTTCTGCATATCATATCATGTGTCTCAAGGTGCTCATTATTAGATTTGCACATATCATTGTTTCGGGCTAGTTTCATGGCTTGTGAGCCCGTGTGTTATGAGTGACTGGAGAGTGATGGACTGAGTGAGGCCGACGAGCTTGATTATGTGACAGTTATGGGTCGGGTGCACGCTACAGCGATTAATGATACATGCCTCACTGGCTATTTATTGGCATTTGGGACTTAGGAGCCCCTCTGGAGGTCTGCACACCCACAGTGGGCGCTGGCTGGTTATATTGAGGATGGATCTTCCCTGGACATGGATCTTGTCCGAATACTTATTATATCCGGAGATGGATCTTCTCCATGAGGCTGGATACCTGTGCTCCTCAGGTACTGGAGACGAGTCTGTGTGTGATATAGTTATTCCGGAGATGGATCTTCCTGGGGACTTGTGAGCCATATACAGTAACGGTGCGTTGTGAGTTATTACTATATATTACAGGAGATGGATCTTCTCGTAGGCTGGATTGGCCATTCCATTCAGTATGAGTGACTGTTGTCCGAGATATATATGTTAGGGATGGATCTTCGTGGCCATATGGAGCGTATATACAGTACTGAGAGTAGGACGAGCATTTGAATATTGGCACATGAGCACTTGGCAAGTGCATTCATATAGGTATGTGTCATTGGCATGTAGATGTTAGCGAGTTGTACTCCTTTACCATGTTTCATATTTTGCTTATTTCCCTGTTATGGAGCTGTTCAATTTACTGAAAGCATGCTACGCTTCGTGTTACATTATTTCTGTTATTCTTATGAAGAGGTTGGAGTTTGTCACTACCTCTTCCAGTCCACAGTTGGCTTGTTACTTATTGAGTTGGTTCTGCACCGTTACCCCCTGCACCTTGTGTGCAAATTCCAGGTATCTTATTGGTCCCAGAGAACAGCCGTTAATCGAGGCGCACAGTGTGGAGTTGCTGAGGTAGTCTGCATGGTTCTGCAGCCTTGGCTCTCCTTCTCATTTCCAGATTGTATTTTTCTGTTGGTTCTTAGACACTTTAATAGACTATGTATTTA
>NW_017676795.1:0-24782 GCF_001879085.1 Nicotiana attenuata
TATTCTTCTTTTAACTGCTTAACCATGCGAGCCCGTTCTTCTGCATTTTTAGCCAACTGTCTCCGGACCCCAACTAATTCCTTTTCTGCTTTGTCGAGGTCAAAACTGTAATCATTCACCTTTTGCCTTAGATTTGCTATAAGCTTTGTATCTTTGGCACTTCTGACGGGGTTGTCGGCCTCTAGCTTCATCTTTTGGATTTGGGCTCGTAAGACTTCATTCTCTTTGGCCAATCTTTTTCTCTCACCTTCGTCGGCGGCGGCCTGCAAGCTATTTTCAAACCGGAGGTCTTGGACCTGTTTTTCCAATGCTCCTATGCGGGCCCTGTACTCGTTTTCTTTAGCTAACCACGCCCACTGTTCTTGCGATGCTTCAGCAAATTCCTGGACGTGTGGTCTTTTAGCTGGCCTTTCGTGCTCACATTCCCTTCTATACCAAGCAAGATATCCTGGCGACACTTCACCTTTGGCCCGATCCCGTACGCAAGTATCCCTTTTTAAGTATTGGCACTCGTTCCAAATCTGGCGAACTATTGTTTCAGGGAACTGGCCATCAGGGCCAATCTCAATCACTTGCAAACTAAGGTCTTCGTCCTTGGGTACTATCTGGCATCTCCCCAGCTGCCTCAACACTCGATACGGGGTGTAAGGCTGAATGCTTCTAAGCCCCATTAGAAGGAAATGTGGTCGGGCTGCCGGCATATATACGATTTCATCAACGGGTAACCATCCCAGTGTCCACTCTATTTGGCTAGCCGTGAGGGACCGGAAATATGTTGTCCATCCCGTGACTCCTTCCGGTAATTTGGCTCCTTTAGTCCTCGTGTAAAATTATTCTATGCATGTTTTTTCTGGAGACCCGTAGCTCAAAAACTGAGGGCGATGACACAGATGCTCGATCATCCACATTTGTAATAACAAGTTGCACCCCTCGAAGCAAGTTTCCCTGGCTTTGCAAGCTGTAAGAGCACGGAAGATGTCGGCCAATATCATAGGTGCAAGTGTACTTTTGGCCGGGTAATTAACGTGCTGACGACTCCGGCTATTTTTATATCGATGTTCCCATCCTTCCTCGGAAATACTAAAAGCCCCAAGAAAGCCACCATAAAAGCGAAACATCGATGCTCCTCCCACTTCTGGCGGTTTCCTTTGCTACATATCTTACTTTCTGGGTTGTTGAACCCCCCAATATGACCATAGCGATGATATATAAAGCTTAGGGTACAAAAACCATTTGCCAGGTCTGTGTTATGGACGGCCCTGACTATCTTCAAGGAGTCTAGAAATTTGTGTACAGCTACAACTCGGGGAGCAACCAAGTATTTGTGCCTCAACAGAACCTCATCCTTTCCAATGTAGCCAGCTATTTCCTCCAATGTCGGGGTAATCAAAATCCGAAAAATGGAACACATTATGTGCTGGGTCCCAACATGTGACCAGTGCTCTAATAATATCTCCCCGAGGCACAATATCAAGCAGACCGGTAAGCCCTTTCAAATGTTTCTTGACCGCATCTTGCCCTTCTTTGCCCAAATCGTTCCACCACAGACGCAACTACAAAGGGATCTTATGCATGATTGAAAAGGGTTCATTTTGAGTCGTGCTCATCCTGCACATTTATTAAGGTGATTTAATAACTTATTTGACCTAAAAAAAAAAAAAGAAAAGCAAATGGCACTATTTTCGTTCAAATTTCCAATTTTAAAACAAACGGTCGGTTTCGCAGTTACGACCTTTCAACACTTCGGGGAGAAGATTTTAAGGCTGTACCCGTTGACCGCTGGGAAATGACTCAAGATGGCCGTTTTTGCACAAACAGCCTTCCGGCGCCCGTTTGGGGACATTCGGCTATTTTTGGCAAAACGGCACCCCCTGATTTATTTATGACAAAAATAACAATTGACATTTTTTGGCTATTTTTGCAAAAGGGGTGGTTGGACCCGATGAGGGTTGCCTACGTATCTCACATCCGGTGAGAATCAAACCTGCGTAGTTCGGGCAAATAAACCTAATTATTTTGAAAACATCCTAATTTGAAAAATAACTTTTTTTTTCTTTTTCTGGTTTTGTTGGCAAATTCACTTTTCTGAAAGCGAGATTCTTTTTATATTTTCTTTTTAGTGGCAAATAAAAACGAACTAATTTGAAAATAAAATGAATTAATTTGAAAATAAAACTCTTTTTGTTTTTCTTTTCCATTGGCAAACAAAAACTACTTTTCTTCTTTTCAAAAAATCCGGCAGCATTTCGGCACTACTTGGCCATTTTTTCTCTAGTATAGGTAATTAACTCTCCACACTGCTATTTGCTCTTTTCTCTCTCTTTTGTTTTTCCAAATATTCAAAGTCGGTCAGCATGTGAGTCCAAAACAGATAAATGCACAAATAGGATGCATCAGGATGGTCCATTATTCCGGGTACACCTGTCCTAGACGGACCCAACCCCTGTGTTGAGTCCCCTAAGTCAAAATGCACGTGATGCAGATAAGCGTTCCTACTAGGGATCCGGCATGGAGTCAAGTTCTTCTAGGTTCAAAACCTGGGTATGTGTTCTAGACTGTGTACCCGAGCGGACAACTCGAGTCGAGGGGGGGCTACGTACCGGGGACCCGCGGGATCGTCCGGCTTAGTAACTTGTCCGACCTCTTTCTTATTTCAAGGTATGACACTAACAGAATAGGGAGTCTCAACCAGTAAGCACATCCCCGGAGGTGAGAAGAGAAGGGTTTCGGCACAGTTTATATATACAGATCAGATAATATTAAAGAGGTAAACATTTAGCACGTTAAGCATGAAACATGTAAGAAAATCAGATAAAGCCAAATACAACAATATATCTAAGCTCGAATTCTGAACCCTGGTCTGCGAAACCAGAGATTCTGGGTACGATCCCCAGCAGAGTCGCCAGAGCTGTCACACCTCCTTTTTATTTACTACACCCCGCAAAGGGTATATAGGAGTTTTTCCACTTAAAGGACAATCGGAACGGGATTTATTATTAAAATTCAGAGTCGCCACTTGGGAGATTAATGGTGTCCCAAGTCACCGGTTGAATCCCGAACCGAGGAAATTATGACTCTGTTAACAGTCAGCGAACCAGAAATCCGAGTAAGGAATTCTGTTAACCCGGGAGAAGGTGTTAGGCATTCCCGGGTTCCATGGTTCTAGCACGGTCACTCAACTGTTGTATTTGATTTTATCTAATTTCGAAACATGTTCTAGCTTATGTGCTTTTATTAGTAAACTGTCTTTTATTTTTATTTATTTTAAATTTTTAAAAAGTANTGGAACACATTATGTGCTGGGTCCCAACATGTGACCAGTGCTCTAATAATATCTCCCCGAGGCACAATATCAAGCAGACCGGTAAGCCCTTTCAAATGTTTCTTGACCGCATCTTGCCCTTCTTTGCCCAAATCGTTCCACCACAGACGCAACTACAAAGGGATCTTATGCATGATTGAAAAGGGTTCATTTTGAGTCGTGCTCATCCTGCACATTTATTAAGGTGATTTAATAACTTATTTGACCTAAAAAAAAAAAAAGAAAGCAAATGGCACTATTTTCGTTCAAATTTCCAATTTTAAAACAAACGGTCGGTTTCGCAGTTACGACCTTTCAACACTTCGGGGAGAAGATTTTAAGGCTGTACCCGTTGACCGCTGGGAAATGACTCAAGATGGCCGTTTTTGCACAAACAGCCTTCCGGCGCCCGTTTGGGGACATTCGGCTATTTTTGGCAAAACGGCACCCCCTGATTTATTTATGACAAAATAACAATTGACATTTTTGGTCTATTTTGTCAAAGGGTAGGTTGGACCGATGAGGGTTGCTACGTATCTCACATCCGGTGAGAATCAACCTAGCGTAGTTCGGGCAAATAAACCTAATTAATTTGTAAAACAATCCTAATTTGAAAAATAACTTTTTTTTTTGGTTTTTGTTGGCAAATTCACTTTTCTGAAAGCAAGACTCTTTTTATATTTTCTTTTTAGTGGCAAATAAAATGAACTAATTTGAAAATAAAACTCTTTTGTTTTTATTTTCCATTGGCAAACAAAAACTACTTTTCTTCTTTTCTTTCATTTTTAAAAATCCGGCAGCATTTCGGCACTACTTGGCCATTTTTTTTTCTCTAGTATAGGTAATTAACTCTCCATACTGCTATTTACTCTTTTCTCTCTCTTTTGTTTTTCCAAATATTCAAAGCCGGTCAGCATGTGAGTCCGAAACAGATAAATGCACATGTAGGATGCATCAGGATGGTCCATTATTCCGGGTACACCTGTCCTAGACGGACCCAACCCCTGTGTTGAGTCCCCTAAGTCAAAATGCACGTGATGCAGATAAGCGTTCCTACTAGGGATCCGGCATGGAGTCAAGTTCTTCTAGGTTCAAAACCTGGGTATGTGTTCTAGACTGTGTACCCGAGCGGACAACTCGAGTCGAGGAGGGGGCTACGTACCGGGAACCAAAAGGCCATCCGGCTTAGTAACTTGTCCGGCCTCTTTCTTATTTCAAGGTATTGACACTAACAGAATAGGGAGTCTCAACCAGTAAGCACATCCCCGGAGGTGAGAAGAGAAGGGTTTCGGCACAGTTTATATATACAGTTCAGATAATATCAAAGAGGTAAACATTTAGCACGTTAAGCATGAAACATGTAAGAAAATCAGATAAAGCCAAATACAACAATATATCTAAGCTCGAATTCTGAACCCTGAACCAGAGATTCTGGGTTCGTTCCCCAGCAGAGTCGCCAGAGCTGTCACACCTCCTTTTTATTTACTACACCCCGCAAAGGGTGTATAGGAGTTTTTCCACTTAAAGGACAATCGGAACGGGATTTATTATTAAAATTCAGAGTCGCCACTTGGGAGATTAATGGTGTCCCAAGTCACCGGTTGAATCCCGAACCGAGGAAATTATGACTCTGTTAACAGTCAGCGAACCAGAAATCCGAGTAAGGAATTCTGTTAACCCGGGAGAAGGTGTTAGGCATTCCCGGGTTCCGTGGTTCTAGCACGGTCGCTCAACTGTCATATTTGGCTTATTTGTTTGATTTTAGTACATGTTTTAATCTATGTGCCTTTTAACTTTGAAACGCTTTTATTATTATTATTTTTAGAGAATTGCAACGTCGTGAAAATGTGTCTCGAACCACGTTGCACCAGTGCACCCGTGATTTTTGATACATTTCAACTTCGTTGAGATTTGGATTTTGGGTCACATAAATGTGCACCCGAGTTTAAGAAGGTAAATTATTAATAGCGCACCTAAAGTGACTAGCGCGTGATTATCTTTGGGGAGGGCCGTGAAATTCGCTAGACGGCCCGTCCCGAATTCTAAGTTCTTTAATGTAACCATTTATCGAGGGCCCCGCAATTTTGCATTGTATTTGGCGAGGCTCGTCTCGTTTATTATTTAAGGGCTAGTCCTGAAGTAAACTACGACTTTTCATTTATTTATCTCTAATAACACAAGAAAAGGTCCTAATTAGTCAATAGACACAAACGGACAAAATTCCCAACAGACACAGGCGTTGGGCCTGATATTAGCCCAGATCGGACAAGCATATCAGGCTGCGTTGGGATGATCAAAAATCGAATCCCTGGAGCTGGCAAGCCACTGATTTGCTC
Organism: Nicotiana attenuata; assembly: GCF_001879085.1. Taxonomy (NCBI): domain Eukaryota; kingdom Viridiplantae; phylum Streptophyta; class Magnoliopsida; order Solanales; family Solanaceae; genus Nicotiana; species Nicotiana attenuata. Next base: position 5,638 of record NW_017676795.1, read on the forward strand.
AAACCTTTGCCCACCGAAATTATTCCGAACTCTTATGAGTGCATTCAATGACTGACAATAAAGTAAGCAATGTATTCTTATTCAAGTTAACAGAGTATTGATTACAAGTTACGAGCCTAAATTCATACTTTGATCATATCTAATTATCAAACAACCAACAATGTATTCTTATTCAACTAATTACCTCACTACTGACCCAGAATTGCCAACGCTTGCTTTAAAACAGTGTACTCAGGGAAACACAGGTTTTGACATTGAAAATTAACCTGCTTATATTAACTATTGCATTACAAAGTGGTTATGGAAACAAGTTTAAACTATTTCTGACTTTCAAACTTTAAACAGAAAAATGCGAAACAAGTCTAACTACAGCTGATAACTACAAATTAACAGTCCAAACAGTCCAATTAGGTACAAATCACACAGTCCGAGTTTCATTGAATATAGATCTAATTAGACTACATTATACAGTTATATATACACCATCGCTATCTAATTAACTACAGATGCATCTTCCAGCAAGCAAATGCTTGAATACTTCCATTTTCATGTTCAATCTCGAAGCTACATCAACTTTGAGTTCAAATGTGTACCTGGGATTAAAATGCAAAATGAAGGAGAAATGGAGGTCAGTGAGGCAGTGATGAACAACAGCCCGGACTCAAAACAATGAAATCAACTTCGGCTCCTAAATCAACACAGCAAACCCAGGAACAGACAGCACCAGATCCAACACCAAAAACACATGAAATCCAAACACAAATGAACCAAGATGTGCTCAAAACCAACCAGAAAAGAAACTCCCTGAACTCAGACCAAACCCAAATCTGATGATATTCAGGCCATTTATACTCTTCAGTCGACTGGAAATCTCATCTAGCTAAAAATCTAACTTCAAACTCTAAGAGAAATTCCAGTAGAACAGGACTTTTATAGAATTTTCTACTGTTTTTTGTGTTTTTCTGTTTGAGGAAGTTAAAATCTGAAGGGTATCTGATCTAAAATTTTAGTTTCAAATCTGGAACTTGAATGATATTTTTGGGGAAATTTTTAGGCTTCGAAAACTTGTAGAATGCTCTTTTGGGGGGTTTAGATGACTGCCCAAAAAACTCCTCTTTAACAAGGCAATGGGCATGCCTTTTATAGGCAAAACTAAGGCTCTATCAGATTTTTCCTTTACACTTCTAGTCCCTCTTTTATTTTCAGTGTTTACCCTTTATTTTCTGACTTGTTACACAAGTAACTACACCTACTCTATTGAAATCTATACTATAGTCCATCCTAGAAGGTTCTATGCCCATTACAATTCCTATTCTACCCTTACCCTACTTCAATATTTACTAAATCTGATAAAACTACCCTTTTTCCATGCCTAAACTACCCTTAAAACCTCCTGAAATTACTGACTTATCCCAACCTTGTTAGCTAACTGATCAATTATCTTGCAAATTAAACAGCTAGAACCAAACTTAAACAATTCTTAAATCCAAACTAATTACTGAATCTCAAATTACCAATTATCATTAACAATCAACCAACTAATCAATTAACAATAGTAAAATCAGTACGAAACTAGAAAAATCCAAACAAATAGAAACTAATCAAATCAGAATTCTAGACATTGAACCCTAACTACGGATTAACAAAAGAAAATATGCTTAAGAGAAATCACACATAACAAAAAAGATTCATGCTACTGAACGCCTCAACAGAACAGAACAAATCGTTGATTCAAAATTGCAAACAAAACCTAAATTAATTTCTTGAACTTATAACAGAGTGAAAAGAATTATTGAACTAGTCATGAAGCAACACACAAAATTAAAAAAAACTTACTGATATAATTTCTACAGTCATGCCACTGAAACTAACCTAATTGCTAAAGAAATCAGAACTAATAAGCAACACGAGAAGGCAACTGACGACTAAACACATGCAAACAACAAAGAAAGGACACCGCTGGAGAAAAACTTATCTAGGGTTCCGCCGGAAAATTTTGGAATTGAAATTCGAACCATTCCGGTCACATTTGAATCGAACATTCATGGGGATCTGATAGGGGAAGACCAAGCGGTCCTATGGTGTTAATCTGGGCTCGATCGGGCTACTTTAAACTTTGGCCGGAAAACTTCAATCCAATATTCGAGATGTTCTGGTCAGATTTGAGGGGCGGGGCTTAGGGGGTTTGAAAGAGGAGGTGAAGGTGGTTGAGTGGTGTTAATTTGGGGTGGTTTGGACAAGGTTGTGTTTTGGCCGGAAATTTCGATCTAATATTTGGAACGATTGGTTAAGATTCGAAGGAAAACAAGGGCAAGGTTGGAAAGAGGAGAACGAGGAGAACCGGTGGTGTAATTTTGGGAGGATTTGGGGCTTCGCCGCCGGCGGCGACGATTTCCGGCCGGCGGCGGGCGGCGGAGGGACGGTGGTAGATGGTGTGGCTAGGGTGGCCGGCACCGGCGTTACAGGGTACGATGAAGATGAATTTGGTCTCTGTATTTTCTGAAGATTTCGGACACTTTTATCTAAAATTCGAGATTAAAACTGGACCGCTGGATTAGAGTAGGTAGACGGCCTGGATTTGATTTGGCATTTAACTCAAAACGACGTAGTATGCTTCCTATACTACGTCGTTTTGTTGGTCTCAAAGGCATGGGCATCCGGACCGGGTAGGGGTATTGGGCCTGGGCAAAATGTAACAGGTTCTGGGGCCTTGGGCTTGAAATGTGACCAGAAACTGGCCCAAAATGATGGCCTGCTCCCCTTTCCTTCAATTCTATTTTTTTTTTATTGTTTTCTTTCTTTTTCTTTTGTATTCTATTTTATTTATTGTATTTATTTCTTTTTGTAAAATTAACAAAACCTAATTTAACTCCAAACCTAAGCTAATTAATTCCTAAAAATCGCTTAAAATCTATTTCGTGACAAATTCAACAACTAACAATTAAAAATGCAAAACGGACTATTTTTGTTATTTTCTCCATATTACGTTCTAAAAACAAATTAATCCCTAATTAATGGTAAAATATGAGATAAAATCCTAAATGCAGATGCATATTTTTTGTATTTTATATGAATTAACATGCACAAACAAAAATGCAAACAATTATCAAAAATGACACAAAAATGCACAGAAATTGTAAAAATAAAGAAAAATCTTTTGTTCGAATTTTGTGGGAATAATTCATATATAGGGCAAAAATCACGTGCTCACACCATAAATTAATCCAAATATCAAACACCCATAGACATTCAAGCCTTAAAACACAAGACCCATCAATTACCCACATTAGGGTTGACCCACAACCCTAGATAATGGGTCTAGCTACTCATGATAATAGAGGAAAACAAAGAAATAGATGAAGAAAAACCCATAATAATTAATTACTAACTGAAACTTGAAGATTCAATGATAAAACTATTGTAAAATTACTCAAAACGGTAAAAGAACACTATTCACGAGCGCAGCTCCGCTTAAAATAATAACTGATGACCTAAAAATGGGAAAAGAAACTATTTATACTAGGCCAAAAATTCTGGACAAAACTACCCCAGCGGGGCTAGTGCGGACCGCACAAAATCGAGTGCGGCCGCACTAAGGCTCTTGGCTGAAATTTCTGCTCTCTAAACATGGCCACCGCGGGCCGCACAAAATGCACTGCGGCCGCGGTGGCTTCTATTGCGGTCCGTACAAAATAGACCGCGGACCGCATTGGCAATTTTCCTCCAACTTGGCAACTCTCTGAACTTGAGCTTTGCGGACCGCACAAAAATGAGTGCGGCCGCAATGAAGTCAGTGCGGACAGCACAGAATGGAGTGCGGCCGCATTACTTGGCTGCCTAAAATGAACACTCTCTGAACCTCTTCTTTGCGGACCGCACAGGATGGAGTGCGGCCACATTGCTTTGCTGCCTGAGATGAGTACTCTCTGAACTACTTCCTTGCTGACCGCACAGAATGGAGTGCAGCCGCATTGGTCCTGTAACACTGAGCTTGGACTTGTTCTTGGTACTTGTGCATGTTTCACTCCTTTTTGAGCTGGTTTTTGACGGATTGTCACCTTGTTGATCAAACCCTGCAATCAAGTACAACACGTAAGCCTTTTGTACACATTTCTAATCAAAACTCAAGTAAGACGGAGTGTAAAATGCATCATAATCCCTAGTTATCAACTCGTTGGGCCACATTGGCCGCATCCTAAAATGAAATATCGCTTCCTGTCTCCTTAGCCATTTGCAATCAAATAGGATGAGTGAGTCCCTCAATGAACCTCCTCACTCTCTCTCTCTCGGTGGGAAGTATAAGAAGAGCATGACGGGCCAAGTCAATAAATCTGGTTTCGTACTGAGTGACGGTCATAGAACACTGCTGGAGACGCTCAAACTGCCTCCGATAGTCCTCCCTCTGAGTGATAGGGAAAAACTTCTCTAGAAATAGCTGAGAGAACTGATCCCAAGTCAAAGTCGGTGACCCAGCTGGCCTAGAAAAACAATAATCCCTCCACCAAGTCTTGGTGGAACCTGACAGACGAAAAGCAGCAAAGTCGACCCCATTGGTCTCCACTATCCCCATGTTCCGTAGAACCTCATGACAGTTGTCCAAATAGTCCTGGGGATCCGCTGAAGATGTACCACCATAAGTAGTAGTGAAGAGCTTGGTGAACCTGTCTAACCTCCACAAAGCATAGCAGACATAGCTGCTCCATCACCGGTCTGAGCTACCATACCCGGCTGAACAACTCCAACTGGCTGAGCTGCTGGAGTCTGAAACTGAGGAGCCATCTGCTCCAGAGTGCGAGTAGTGGTAGTCTGTGCTCCTTCCCCAGCCTGAGAGACGACTGGTGCTACAGGAAGTAAGCCTACCTAGGTGACGCTCTCCATAAGGCCCACTAGACGGACCAGAGCATCCTGGAGTACCGGGGTAGCGATGAACCCCTCTGGGACCTGAGCTGGCCCTGTTGGAACGTTCTGGGCTGGAGCCTCCTCCTCAAACTCTACCTGAGGCTCCGCCGCTGGTGCTGGTGCTCTGGGCTGAGCCCTTCCCCTACCTCGACCTTTATCACGGCCTCGGCCTCGTCTTCTGCCCCTCGTAGGAGCTGCCACTGGGGCTCGGGCTGTTGATCAGCGGATGAACACGTGTTCTCGCCATCTGCGAAAGAATAGAGTAGAAGTTCAATTAGCATTGAGAAGTCAAATCGCACGACGGAGAAGGATAGATGTGAAGTTATTCCAAAACTCTGTAGCCTCTGGGATAAGCACAGACGTCTCCGTACCGATCCCTCAGACTCTACCTAGCTTGTTCGTGAATAGTGAGACCTAGGCAGCCTAGTGCTCTGATACCAACTTGTCACGACCCGAATTTCCCACCCCCGGGAGTCGTGATGGCGCCTACTCGTGAAAGTTAGGCAAGCCAACTACTATGATTTTAACACATTAGCAATCAACCCAAACAGCTATAAACAATAACTAAAAACTGAACAGATAATAAGCGCGGAAGTGTTAAAACAAAATCAATACTCCAGTACAAGTCTACCCAAGAGTCTGGTGTCACAATTTCACGAACATCTATGAATGTCTTCAAACACTGGTCTAGAAAGAAAAGTATAACTGTTCTCGAAATGATAAGAGACAGTATATCAAAACATAAGGAAGGGGACTCCGGAGTCTGCGAACGCCGGCAGATCTACCTCGGGTCTCCTATGGGCTGAAGGACCCACGATGTACTCACGAGGTCCAACACCGAAATCTGCACAAAAAGTGCAGAGTGCAGTATCAGTACAACCGACCCCATGTACTGATAAGTGTCGAGCCTAACCTCGGCGAAGTAGTGACGAGGCTAGGACACGACAACCGTATAATCCTGTGCAGTTAAATCATATACAACGGATAATAAAAAAAACAGGAAATAACAGATAAAGAGGGGAAGGGAAACATGCTACGGGGAATACCAAATACTTAACAGAAAATTCAGTAGAGAAGCATAAAGAACACCATAATGATATCAACATGAATAAGGAAAACAGTAACACGTGCACGGCACCACCCTTCGTGCTTTTACTCTCGTCCTCACCATAAGAATCAACAGAATCGGCACAGCATCATCCTTTGTGCCTTAACTCTCATAATCAAGGCACGGCATCACCCTCCATGCATTAACTCTCACAATATTGACACGACATCACCCTTTGTGCTTTAACACTCACTCACAACATCATGCACGGCATCACCCTTCGTGCTTTACACTCTTCCTCACTCAAATAATAGAAACAATACGTCCCGGCAAGGGAATCAACAATATAACAATAACCTCCCGGCAAGGGAATCAACAATATAAACAATAACATCCCGGCAATGGAAACACCAAATAACCAATTTTGTTCCAACAGTTACTTCACAAAACAAATCCCAACTTGAGCCAAATACTCAACAATGGTCAATTACCAAGGATTTAACATAAATTAAGTTAAACATCTTTAATCATCAACTTAAGCATGGACAATACGTAATAGAGTCACAACAATCATGGTATAAGACTCACGGGCATGCTTGACACCAACGTATAGATACTCGTCACCATGCCTATACGTTGTACCCAACACTAACACGTAGCAATTAAGACCACAACTCCTATTCCCTCAAGCTAAGGTTAGACCAAACACTTACCTCGATTCCACGGACAATATTAAGACTCAACTACTGCTTTACCTCTCAGTTCCGCTTCCAGTTTGCGTGTATTTATTCATAATTTACTTAATAACATCAATAAATGCTAAATAAACCAATTCAAATGCATGAAAATATATTTCCCAATGATTTCCCCAAAAAGTCAAAACCCGATCCAGGGCCCACTTGGTCAAAACTCGAGGTTTGAACCAAAACCCGATCATCCATTCACCCACGAACTCAAATATGCAATTAGTTTTGAAATCGGACCTCAAATTGAGGTCCCAATCCCCAAAATTTGAAAATCCTAACTTCTACCCAAAAGCACCCAATTTCCCATGAAAACCCCTAGATTTTGAAGTGAAATTATGTAAAAAGATGGATTATATTGAAGAAGATGAGTTAGAAATTACTTAATTATGATTTGGAGAAGAACTTGCTCTTGAAAAATCGCCCTTAGGAGTGTAGGTTTTAAAATTTTGAAGAATGATATGAAAATCCCGCAAAAATCCCACTTAACAGGTCGCATATGTCGCAATTGCGAAAGGAGTTTCGCTATTGCGAAGCTCGCAAATGCGAAACAGGCATCGCATTTGCAATCCTTTTGCATTGTCTGCTTCCCTCGCAATTGCGAGCAATTAGTCGCAATTTCGATAACTGACCCTCCCTGATGTCTTCGGAATTGCGAAGGGGGGTTCGCAATTGCGAACAAGGCAGGCCTAGGCATTCTTTGCAAATGCGATCAAACCCTCGCAATTTCCAAGCATGTTGGGCTCACAATTGCGAAGCCTGACCTCGCAATTGCGAGATAAGAGCCTGCAACACAACTGAACCTGCAACAGCTAATTTTCTATGTCCCAATTCACTCTGTGGCCTATCCAAAACTCACCCGAGCTCTCGGGGCTCCAAACCAAACATGCACGCAAGTCTAAAAACATCGTACGAACTTGCTCGTGCAATCAAATCATCAAAATAACATCAACAACTACGAATTTAACCTCAAATTCATGAAATTATTAAAGAACATTGAAATTTCCAATTTCTCAACTAAAGGTCCGATTTATACCAAATCAACTCCGATTCTTACCAAATTTCATAGGTTCGACTTAAATATTATTTTAAACCTGTACCGGGCTCCCGAACCAAAATACGGGCCTGATACAATCAAGAACACACATCATTTCATTTCAGAGAGTCTTTATATTTTCCAGCAATTAATTTTCTTTAAAAATTCTTTTCTCGGGCTAGGGACCTCGGAATTCGATTCCGGGCATACGCCCGAGTCCCATATTTTACTACGGACCCTACGGGACCGTCGGAACACGGGTCCGGGTCCGTTTACCCAAAACGTTGACCAAAGTCAACTTAATTCCATTTCAAAGGCAAGACTTAGCTTTTTTCTCAAATTTTCACACAAGGGCTTGCCGGATATACGCCCGAACTTCGCACACAAATCGAGGTGGAACAAAAGGAGGGTTTTAAGGCCTCGGAACACAAATTTGACTTCTAAAACATGAGATGCCCTTTTGGGTCATCACATTCTCCACCTCTAAAACAACCGTTCATCCTCGAACGGACATAGAGATGTACATGAGTCGGGGAAAAGATGGGGATAACGGCTCCGCATATTGGACTCGGACTCCCAAGTCGTTGCCTCAACAGGCTGACCTCTCCACTACACACGAACTGAAGGGAAATTCTTTGATCTCAACTGACGAACCTGCCGGTCTAGAATGGCTACCGGCTCCTCCTCACAGGTCAAGTCCTTGTCCAACTGGACAGTGCTGAAGTCCAACACGTGGGATGGATCGCTGTGATACTTCTGAAGCATGGACACATGAAACACTAGATGCACAGCTCATAAGCTTGGTGGCAACGCAAGTCTGTAAGCCACCTCTCCCACTCGATCAAGAATCTCAAAAGGACCGATGAACCTAGGGCTTAGCTTGCCCTTCTTCCCAAATCTCATTACGCCCTTCATGGGCGACACCCGAAGCAACACTCGCTCTTCGACCATGAATGCCACATCACGAAACTTACGGTCGGCGTAACTCTTTTGCCTGGACTGAGCTGTACGAAGCCTATCCTGAATGATCTTAACGTTGTCCAAGGCATCTTGTACCAAATCCGTACCCAACAACCAAGCCTACACCGACTCAAACCACCCAACTGGCGATCGACACCGTCTACTATATAATGCCTCATAGGGAGCCATCTGGATGCTCGACTGATAGCTGTTCTTGTAGGCAAACTCTGCTAATAGCAAGAACTGATCCCATTAACCTCCAAAGTCAATAACACATGCTCAGAGCATATCAAAATCATAATAGTACACTCGGATTGTCCGTCCGTCTAAGGAGGAAATGCTGTGCTCAACTCGATCCGAGTACCCAACTCACACTGAACTGCCCTCCAGAAATGCGAGGTAAACTGCGTACCTCGGTAAGAAATAATAGACACGGGCACACCATGAAAACGAACAATCTCCCGGATATAAATCTCTTCCAGCCAATCAGAAGAATAGGAAACTGCCATAGGAATGAAGTGCGCTGACTTAGTCAGCCTATCCACAATAACCCATACTGCGTCGAACTTCCTCGGAGTCCGTGGGAGTCCAAGAACGAAGTCCATAGTGATACGCTCCCACTTCCACTCGGGAATCTCAATCTTCTGGAACAAACCACCAGGTCTCTGATGCTCGTACTTTACCTGCTGACAATTCAAACACCGAGCTACATACGCAACAATATCCTTCTTCATCCTCCTCCACCAATAATGCTGCCGCAAGTCCTGATACATCTTAGCGGCGCCTGGATGAATAGAATACCGGGAACCATGGGCCTCCTCTAGAATCAACTCACGAAGTCCATCCACATTAGGCACACAAATACGACCATGCATCCTCAAAACTCCATCATCTCCAACTGTAACCTGCTTGGCACCCCCGTGCCGCACCGTGTCCCTAAGGACAAGCAAATGAGGATCATCATATTGCCGATCTCGGATACGCTCAAATAATGAAGAACGAATGACTGTACAAGCTAGAACACGACTGGGATCTGAAACATCTAACCTCACGAACTGATTGGCTAATGCCTGAACATCCAAAGCAAGCGGTCTCTCACCGACCGGAATATACGCAAGGCTGCCCATACTGGCTGACTTCCTACTCAAAGTGTCGGCCACTACATTGGCCTTCCTCGGATGATACAAGATGGTGATATCATAGTCTTTTAGTAGCTCCAACAACCTTCTCTGCCTGAAATTGAGCTCCTTCTGCTTGAACAAATACTGCAAACTCTTATGACCTGTGAACACCTCACATGATACACCATATAAATAATGCCTCAAAATCTTCAGCGCGTGAACAATGGCTGCTAGCTCCAAATCATGAACTAGATAATTCTTCTCGTGAATCTTCAACTGTCGCGAAGTATATGCAATAACCTTGCCATTCTGCATCAACACCGCACCAAGTCCAATATGAGATGCGTCACAATACACTATATATGGCCTTAAACCTGTTGGCAAAACCAACACCGGTGCCATAGTCAAAATTGTCTTGAGCTTCTGAAAGCTTGCCTCACACTCCTCCGACCACCTGAACTGGGCACCCTTTTGGGTCAACCTGGTCATCGGGGCTGCTATAGATGATAACCCCTCCACAAACCGACGGTAATAACCCGCCAAACCCAAGAAACTCCGGATCTTTGCAGCTGATGTGGGTCGAGGACAGTTCTTGACTGCCTCTATCTTCTTTGGATCCACCTGAATACACACTACTGATACAACGTGGCCCAAGAATGCAACTGAACTCAACCAAAACTCGGACTTCGAAAACTTAGCATACAACCGACTGTCTCTCTAAGTCTGAAGAACGACTCGAAGATGCTGCTCGTGCTCCTCTCAGCTGCGGGAGTAGATTAAAATATCATCAATGAAGACAATCACGAAGGAATCCAAATAAGGCCTGAACACTCGGTTCATCAAATCCATGAATGCTGCTGGGCATTTGTCAACCCAAATGACATCACTAAAAACTCGTAACGCCCGTACTGAGTGCGGAAAGCTATCTTAGGGACATCGGATGCCCTAATCCTCAATTGATGGTAGCCAAATCTCAAATCTATCTTCGAAAATACTTTGGCACCCTGAAGCTGGTCAAAGAAATCATCAATCCTCGGCCACGGATACTTGTTCTTGATGGTGACCTTGTTCAACTACCAATAATCAATACACATTCTCATCGATCCATCCTTCTTCTTAACAAATAATACTGGCGCACCCCATGGCGAGACACTAGGTCTAATGAAGCCCTTATCAAGCAAGTCCTGCAACTGATCTTTCAACTCCTTCAACTTTGGCAGGGCCATACGATATGGCGGAATAGAAATGGGCTGAGTACCCGGAGCCAAATCAATGCAAAAGTCGATATCCCTATCGGGTGGCATCCCCGACAGGTCTACAGGAAATACCTCTGGAAACTCACGAACAACTGGCACGAAATCCATCGAAGGAACCTCACACTAGAATCACGCACATATGCCAAATAAGCTAAACACCCCTTCTCGACCACACGCCGAGCCTTCATATAAGAAATGACCCTACTGGTAGAATGACCAAAAATCCCTTTCCACTCCAATCGAGGCAACCCCAGCAAGGCTAAGGTCACGGTCTTGGCGTGATAATCCAATATGGCATGATAAGGTGACAACCAATCCATCCCCAATATGACATTAAAATCAACAATATCCTGAAACAAGAGATCTACATAGATCTCAAGACTCCCAATCATAACCACACACGAACGATAGACTCGATCTACAACAATGGAATCACCCACCGGTGTGGAAACATATACATGAGCACTCAAAGAGGCACGAGGCACAGCCAAATACCTAGCAAAATAAGATGACACATAGGAGTATGTAGACCCTGGATCAAACAGAACTGATGCATCTCTACTACAAACTGAAACCGTACCTGTGATAACGACATCGGATACCTCAGCCTCAGGTCTAGCTAGGAAGGCATAACATCGAGGCTGGCCCCACCACTCTGAACTATATCCCTGGGACGGCCTCCTGCTGGTTGGCCTCCACCTCTAGCGGCCTGACCTCCACCTCTAACGGCCTGACCTCCACCTCTAACACCTCGACCTCTACCTCTAGCTGCCTGACCCCTACCTCTGACTGGTCGGGCGGGCTGTGGAACACTCGGTGCCTGAACCATAGCACGAGAACCCTGATGCTGAGAACTGCTCGAAGCTCGGGGGCAAAATCTAGCAATATTCCTCGGATCGCCACTAGTATAACAAGTCCTCGGCTGCTGGGACTACTGACCCTTAAACTGACCCTGATGGCCTGAGTAACCACCCTGAAAACTCTGGAGCGGAGGTGCATTGATAGGAGCTGGTGATGCACTATAGGTTTGTTGATCCGAATATTGCATATGAGAACCACGGCCACCTGGAGCACCATGAGAAGCCTGAAGTGCTGAATGGAACGACCTGGGAGGATGGCGCCTACTAAAAGAATCCCTGCCTCCAAACGAGGTACCACTGAATCTGCCTGAATAACGAGGCCTCTTGTCAGACCCCTGATTGCTCCCCTATAATACAACTATCTCAACTCGCCGGGCTACATTGGCCGCATCCTGAAAAGAAATCTCGCTCCCTGTCTCCTTAGCCATCTGCAATCGAATAGGCTGAGCGAGTCACTTAATAAACCTCCTCACTCTCTCTCTCTCTCGGTGGGAAGTATAAGAAGAGCATGACGGGCCAAGTTAACAAATCTGATCTCTTACTGAGTGAGGGTCATAGAACACTGCTGAAGACGCTCAAACTGCCTCCGATAGTCCTCCCTCTGAGTGATAGGGAGAAACTTCTCCAGAAATAGCTGAGAGAACTGATCCCAAGTCAAAGCTGGTGACCCAGCTGGCCTAGCTAAACAATAATACCTCCACCAAATCTTGCCGGAACCTGACAAACGAAAAGCAGCAAAGTCGACCCCATTGGTCTCCACTATCCCCATGTCCCGTAGAACCTGACTGCTGTTCAAATAGTCCTGGGGATCCTCTGAAGATGTACCACCATAAGTAGTAGTGAAGAGCTTGGTAAACCTGTCCAATCTCCACAAAGCATCAGCAGACATAGCTGCTCCATCACCGATCTGAGCTACCACACCCGGCTGAACTACTCCAACTAGCCGAGCTGCTGGAGCCTGAAACTGAGGAGCCATCTACTCCGGAGTGCGAGTAGTGGGAGTCTGTGCTCCTCCCCCAGCCCGAGAGACGGCTGGTGCTACAGGAAGTAAGCCTACCTAGGCGACACTCTCCATAAAGTCCACTAGATGAACCAGAGCATCATGGAGTACCGGGGTAGCGATGAACCCCACTGGGACCTGAGCTGGCCCAGTTGGAACGGTCTGGGCTGGAACCTCCTCCTCAAACTCTACCTGAGGCTCTGCCGCTGGTGCTGCTGCTCTAGGCTGAGCCCTGCCCCTACCTCGGCCTCTATCACGGCCTCGGCCTCGTCCTCTGCCCCTCGTAGAAGCTGCCACATTAGTAATCAACCCAAACAACTATAAATAGTAACTAAAAACTGAACAGATAATAAGCGCGAAAGTGTTATAACAAAATCAATACTCCAGTGCAAGTCTACCCAAGAGTCTAGTGTAACAATTTCACGAACATCTACGAATGTCTACAAACACTGGTCTAGAAAGAAAGGTAAAACTGTTCTCGAAATGAAAAGAGACAGTATATCAAAACATAAGGAAGGGGACTCCGGAGTCTGCGAACGCCGGCAGATCTACCTCGGGTCTCCTATGGACTGAAGGCAGCAACCCAGGATCTACTCACGTGGTCCTCCATCGAAATCTGCACAGAAAGTGCAGAGTGCAGTATTAGTACAACTGACCCCATGTACTGGTAAGTGTCGAGCCTAACCTCGGAAAAGTAGTGACGAGGTTAGGACACGGCAACCATATAAACCTGTGCAGTTAAATCTATGGGTGTTTAACGGGTGGGTCGGGCCGGGCTGGGTAGGGAATTTTTGTACCCGTACAGGTTATGGTCCGGTCCGGTTACGGGTTGGGGCTTACCGGGTTTAACGGCTTTGGGTTCATCCGGGTAAAAATTGAACCGTAAGGGTTACGGGTTGAGGGGGCCGGTCCGGGCCGGGCCGGGTTTAGTGTATTTTTTAATTTTTTTTTTTGTATTTTGTATAACTATTGTAAGTTATGTTAATCCTTTGTATTAATATAAAGAATACAAGGAAGATGGGAAAAATTGCACTTATAAATTGCAAGTGCTACATTTATTTCAAAATTCAAACTTACAAATTGAAAGGTTTATATTTAACAACAAGTAAATTAACCAAAAAAGAGTAAATTTAAAGGTTTTGCATTGCCTTATTAAGTTTTTCATAATCAATTTGAACTGAGTGACCTTCTTCTGGAGTGTTAAATTCGGATGGGTTACCATGTGTTAATATATCTCCAAGTTCCTCGTCTTCTGGGTTATCAACATCTTCACGTCCTTGATTTCTTCGTTCCGATCTAATCCAATCTCTGAAACATACTAAAACTTACAAAGCATTGCTTCCTAATGAGTGGCGGGTGATAAGTTAGGATTTTAACATGATTATACCCCTACTTGCTATTGCTTTTGTTATGAATTGCCACAAAATAATCCCAAAATCCTTACAAGTTGCGCTTGATTGCAGGTTTGAGAGACAAGATGACAAATGTCAAAGATCGGCTCAAAACGGAGTGAAACCTGCCAAGTGTCAAAGACCAATTGAAGTGGGGAACAAGAAGACCTAGCGCGGACCGCACTGTTTTGCCACGCGGCCGTGCTAGGAGATTCAGAGACTGGTTCATTCAAGGGCAACCTGCGCGGTCCGCGCTCCTTTTTACGCGGTCCGCATAGATGAGATTCAGAGAGATGGTGTTTTTGCCAAAGTACTGCGCGGCCGCGCTGCACTTATACGCGGTCCGCGCCCGTCCTGAAATGCGGCCGCGCTCCATTTCTGCGCGGTCCGCGGTCCCAACTTCAGAGAACATTTCAAGAGTCCAAGAGCCAACGCGGTCGCGCTCCCTTTTTGCGCGGTCCGCGCCTATCCCGCAGGGGCATTTTTGTCTAGATTTTCTAGCTCGGTATAAATAGATCTTTTTGATGTTTTAGGTCATGTTTTAGCTGTTGAGCGAGAGCTGCGCTCGTGAGAAGTATTTTGTAGCCTATTTTGGCAATTTTACTCTTGAATATCATAGATTTTAAGTAGTAATCAATTATTATGTTCATTTCATCATCTATTTCTACTGTTTCTTCTTTAATTATGTCTAGCTAAACCCATTAGCTAGGGTTGTGGCTCAACCCTAGTGTGGGTAGTTAATGGGTGTTGCATTGTAGGGTGAGATTGAGATTGGGTATCTGTTATTTGGGTTGATTTTGTGTTTCAATCTAGAATTTGTGGTTGCAAATATGAATTCAAGTTTAGTGGGTCTAACTCTTCTTGAGAGAGAGAGTCATATGACCCTAAAAGTTAACCCAACAAGGAATTGGGATGGACCCATGAGAATGGTAGTCCCAATTCACGGGTTAAACCTCGAAAGAGTAATTACCCTACTTGAGCCCTAGTTTCCCGGTCTAATTGGCCTACCTAATTTGGTCTCTAGAGAGTCAATTGGGCAAAATTGTTCTCTCTACCGAGAGGTGTGAGAACGAGTGCAATTGTGCAACGTCTATAGCACTAAACCCATATTTATCAATCTCCCCTTAGTAGCTACTACCTGTTAGCTAGCCACCTAGGTAGTGTCACAACCCTAGTGCCTTTTTCCTATATCAAGCACAACTTAGCAATATTTCCTTAGCATAATTTAGCTTTAATCTTTTAGATTGCAATAGTAGTTTTAAGTATAAAAACCCCCAAAAATGTTAGGAGTGCAATTAGAAGTAGGAACGCAATTCTAAACTAAGCAGGCAATACAACTCCATTCCAAGCTCCCTGTGGAAATTCGACCTCGATCCACTATTCGGGTATTAGTGATTGCTACCCACTCTTCCTACCATTGTTTAGTGTTGAGACGGCCGCGATAAACTTTTTGGCGCTGTTGCCGGGGAGCTTATGGTGTTGACTATCGGCTTAGTTAGTTTTGTGTTTTGCTTCTCTTTACTTCTTGTTTACTAATTCTATTTGTGTCAATCATTCAGGTACTATGGCTCTCAATGCAAATGACCCTCTTGGC
The DNA here is from genome assembly GCF_001879085.1 of Nicotiana attenuata. Taxonomy (NCBI): domain Eukaryota; kingdom Viridiplantae; phylum Streptophyta; class Magnoliopsida; order Solanales; family Solanaceae; genus Nicotiana; species Nicotiana attenuata. The sequence goes on from NW_017676795.1 coordinate 21,546, forward strand.
AATGTGAACGCGGGGGAGGAGGTAGAGGATCTTGAGCCTGAAGAGGTTATACCACCTCAAGTTCCACGTAGAGGCCGTCCGGCCAACGTAAATGACAACAATCCTATTCCAGACCCTCCTCCGCTACCGCCAAGAGCAGTCCCAAGAGTTCTTCCTAATCAAGGGTACGCGAGTGCCATCGTTCCTCCACGAATCCGGGCGGGGAAATTTCAAATCATAAATGTCATGTTGCACGTGCTCGAGCAAAGGGGATATTTTACGGGCGCCTCCGACCAAAATGCATACAAGCACTTGAAGGGGTTCGTAGATACTTGCTGGGGCAGCAAACAAACAAACGTGTTAGAGGATGCGTTGCGATTGAGGCTTTTCCCGTTTTCTCTGCGGGGCAAAGCGTTGGACTGGTTAGAAAGGTTACCAAATCATTCTATCACCACATGGGATGAATTGGCGGACAAATTTATTGCCAAGTTCTTTTCTCCAAGTCATATGGCGGCTCTTCGGGACGAGATTCTAGCTTTCAAGCAAATGCCAACGGAACCATTGCACGAGATCTGGGAGCGATATAGAACAATGGTGAAGGAATGCCCTAACAACGACATGACTGAGGCGATGATCCAGCAGACTTTCTATAGGGGCATCAACACCACGAATCAGTACATTGTGAACCAATTGGCTGGTGGGAACTTTATGAAACTTTCTTACCAAGAGGAATGTGACGTACTTGATGAAATGGCCGACACCTCTTCGGCATGGCAAAGCCGAGCGAATGTACCCCAAGGTGACCTACGGTCATCCATTTGCACAAGGAGTTAAGTGACCATGGCCAAGCTATTGCCAAACTTACAACAACAATGAATCAGTTGGCGAAGGCGCAATTGCAAAAAGTACAAAACCCGCGCCAAGTCAATGCAATGGAGAATGTTTCTATGCTAAAAAGGAGGCAAAGAGGGCAACAACAACCTCAAGGTAATGGTGAGCAGTTTGACAACAACAATAATGGTGGTGGTTATTCGAACGAGTGTTTTGATGATCAAAGTGAGCAATGCCAATATGTCAATAACTACCAAGGGAATCAACAATGGCGCCCCCAAGGCAATTGGGGCAATCAACAAGGAGGCGGCAATTGGAATAACAATAATCAACAACAAGGTGGTAACAATTGGAACAATAACAATCAGAACAACAATTGGGGTAATCAAGGTAATAACCAAGGCAATTGGAACGGGAACAACAACAATAGCAATCAAGGAGGGTGGAATAATGGTGGTAGGGGCAAGGCTTTCAAAGGCACCCCATATTCCAACAACAAAACAATCTACCCCCCTTTCAGTCACAAGGGCCTAGTTCTTCCGGAAGTGATATGGGACGGATACAGATGATGTTCGAGCAGATGATGAAAAAGAACTCTGACGCACAATTGGCTTCACATAATACATCTATCCGGAACCTAGAGGTGCAAATAGGACAAATTTCTCAAGCTTTAAATACCCGACCAAAAGGTGCGCTACCAAGTGATACGGTAGTGAACCCAAAGGGGGGGTAACAATCATGTGATGGCGGTTACAACTAGGAGTGGAAGAGGCGGTGATGTGCATGCCTCGGATGAGAATCAGGTTGTGAATGATGAAGTTGAGTTGCATGATGATGATGTACCTTTGAATGTTGACAATGTGGTTGAACCAATAGTGACAAATGATGTGCGGATTGATATTGATGATGAGGCCGGGGTAGAGACTCAAGATGCCGTGAACCCGTCTAGGAAACACATTATTGATATACCCGAGCCGGCGGTGCCCAAGGCCAAGGCACCCTTGCCTAGACCAACTCCACCATATCCTCAGCGGTGTTAAATTCCAACCAGCAGGCAGGTCTGATTCGGGTTTCTTATCTGAAATATGTAATAAATCAGTCTGCCTCACGTTTCCTTTAAGTTTAATTAAGACCATAACCAGTATGTGCAAGACATGCTAAACAATATGTCTTTAAGTTGAGGAGGCCTGTTTGAGCCTTTTAATTGTTATGTGTTTCCCCATATCTGCTCAACGTGTTTTGATTGTCGCCTTAGAATTTTATCCTTTTAAACCACAAAAGCCAAATCTCCCTTCCCTTTAGGACTAGTAGTCCCAAATGCCTCCGGGGCTGATAGGATTTGGGGACGGGTAATAGCATGCAATAAGTAAAACGAGACCATTCCGCGTTTAATACCTTAACGGGATGGGAAAGGATAGATATGGGTATGATGACCACGCGATAACACCACGTGTATAAATGGTTACCGGGTGTTGTGTGGGGTGATCCATATTATGTATAAACCTAGGACCCCTCCCTTATTTGTTTAATTTATTTCAGAATTTCAACCGCTTTTCTCATACTTCAGCTTTTAATTACTTTTAATTTGTAACAACTGTGTGAAAATTTCCCCTTTTTACTCGTTTATTCAAAATCTCTATAACTGCTTCTTCCCTCGAATTTCGACTTCTCCAACTTCGTTTCACTGTAATCATTCACAACAATTATGTGAAAACCCCCTCATATTTGTAACTCTTATTTGTCTATTTGTTGTTTGCACTTAAAGTCACGATTATAGTATGGCCGGGAACCACACTAGTGGATCCCAAGGGGTGCCTAATGCGAGCACGTGATTTTTGCCCTATATGAATCACTCCCACAAATTCAAAACAAAATATTTTTGTTCTTATTTGCAATTTTGTGGATTTTGTGGCATTTTCTGTCAATTGTTTGCATTTGTCTGTGCGTGTTTATTTTATTTAATTAATAAAAAATACAAAAATATGTTGCTTTGCATTTAGGATCTAAATTTGCATTTTTGGAATTAATTAGTAATGTAGTTGTTTTACAAAAATTGAAAAATCACAAAAAATAACCTATTTTACACTTTTTAATTTTAGTTTTGTATTTTGGTAGTTTTTCCTTTAAATTTGGTTTTTAATTGTGTTTTATTATTAATTATTAGAATTGGTAAGATAATTTTTATTAGGAATTAGTTTAGGTTTTATTTTATTTTATTTTTGTTGTTTTCTAAAAGAAAATACAAAAAAAAAAGAGTTTGAAATTAAGAGAATTAATGGGAAAATGAAGAAAGGGAAAGGAAAGAGAGATCAGATTTTGGACTTGAACCAAATCTTTCCAACAGGGCCAAATGAAATCCCCTTCAACCCGCCCAGTACCCACTTAAATGAGGCCCAAACCCGTTCCCCACCCGGTTCCCCCCCCCCC
>NW_017676795.1:24802-39060 GCF_001879085.1 Nicotiana attenuata
CCCCCCCCCCCAGCAACCCAAACGACCCCGTTTTAGTAAGTGTTGATCAGGGCCGTCGATGTTCTTTGATCCAAAGGATCAGAACTGAGCCCCTTTAAGTATTTAAGTGTCTGAATCTAGCCCCCCCCCCCCCCATCTCGTCTCCTTCACGTTGNCTATCGAGTCTCCTTCACGTTGCCTGTTCTTCAGAGACCACCCTTAGAACCCTAGAGCCGCCCCTAAAGCCTAACCGTCTCCGGTGGCGGTGCCACCTCCGTTCACCACCAAAATTACACCCCGAAACCTCCACGACCCCCTCTTCCCAAATCCCGGGTCAGTTTCCCTCGAATGTTGCCGATCTTCTCGAATATTAGATCAGAAAATGAACCATAAAATCCCAAAGTTCCAATTCAAGGTCTCATTGAAGATTTTAAGGCCCATTTTGACTTTAATCGTGTGTTTTTTTGTTGACAAATAACATACAATTAATCACGGATTGGGCCGAAAATTGAAGATTTCGAGGCGTCAATACATATTTCTTATTTGTCCGAGATTCCTAGGTATTTTTCTTTACCCTTTGATATTTTGCGTCCTCTTCCCCACCTTTTCCTACTCTTTCTCTTATTTTCTGATTTTCGTTTTTGTTTCATTTCTATTTTTTTTATCGTCTGTATCCGCATGTTAGATTTAGGCTGTGTTTGATTATCAGTTGTGTCCTAGTCTGGATAGTTTGAATTTTCATTCTTGTTTTGGGCTTAATTTTGTACCAAGTCAATAGGTTTCTGAATTTGAACATTTGGTTTTCTGGGTTTTTCTTCATATTAATTGGGTTCACAAAGATTGAATAGCCCAAGAGGGAATTGAATTGGGTCTACTCAGACCCATTAATGTGGGTCAATTGGACCCGGGTTCTGCCTGGCATATAGAGGGTAATAAACAGGAGTGTGGAGGGTAGTCTAGGTAACTAGGGTGGGGAATCTTTTTGTAACAGAAATGGAAGCTTCTTAGAAGCTGACTGGGGGGACTGAAGTGAAATTAGAGTTGTGAATTGAGGATTTTTTAGCAAAAAACAAAATTGGCTAAGGAGCGTTAAGCTAAAATGAAAACATTAAAAGGTGCAAAAAGAAAATTTTGAACCCCTACATTGCTGCCCTAATACTCTTGTATAAAAGGATCATTTGCAGAATTTTTTAAGACCTGAGGAGATAAAAATTGGAGAAAATCAAAAATGGCTGAAATTTCATAAAAGTCACTGTTCCATTTATTTCTGATTTCAGTCTTTGAGGTTTTCAACTGTTGAACCAATTTCTGATTCGTCTTGGGGTTGAAATGGACTGATTGTGGTTTTGTTTGAAAAGTTTGGTCAAAGTTTGGTTGTTGATTTACTGTTCCAACGATTCTTCTGAGTGGATTTCACCATTTCATTTGCTAAATCTGGGTGGATTTCTGTTGTTGACTGCTTGCTGATCCTTCATTATTCCTCTATTTTTTTATATTCAGGTATTTCCCCTCTCCTTGATGTGTGAAATGGAAGAACAAGAAATTGTATGAATGAATGGCAAGTTGTTTGAATGAAGAGGTTTTACAGTGCTAAAAATAGATTTAGATCTTTGTAACTGGCTTAGTCTTCTAATTATGTTTGATACTCCTTGTTTAGTTGTAAGTTTTCTATATAATGTTGGGTGAATTATGAGTTTCAGCCCTTTGATATGAATGAGCTCGAATCAGATAGTGTAGGAATGGACTGTTAAAATATGGCAAGAAAAGGCTCAATTTACTTGCTGTGGATTTTTTTTTTATTTCTGTTGATAACTAGTTCTGTTCCCACATCAACTTCCATTTGCATTTGTTTAAATTTCGAGTGATGGTTGTAAGTTCATACGGGTGAGATGTGCTTAGGGTTAAAATTCATCTTCCTAGTGATCTGTTGATTTAATTTTGGAGGATTTTGCAATTGTTAGCCTTATAGTTTAAATAGTTTGAAATTGCCTTTTAAAACTAGTTAGAAGCTGAATCCAGCATGCTTGCCTGATTGCTTAACGTTGAATTGTAATGTTATCTAGTCATATCAAGCTGGTATAATTAAAATTGGAAAAGCTAGGTGGATAGTGGATGTTTGATCTTTTGAAAATCAGAAGTTTAAATTTGCTAAATCAATTGCATGTTCCCTGTTGGTATTAGTTGATTGGCATCCTGAATTGGTGTAGTAATTTGGAGCCTATTTTCTATCGATGAATTGGTTTGGGCTCCCAAGGACTCGATCTTGAGCCCATGTTTTACAGTTGCATCGTGAATTGGGCCTTCTATGGGGTTGATCTTAAGCGTTGGGAAATCAGTGGTTTGGCAAAAAATGTGCAAGCACGACTGGTTGTTGGGCTCATTGGGCCCAAGCTTGAAAGCGGCCGGAAATGGGATTTGAGTTAAATGCCCTTTCAATTCGATGTTTACTAAGTAGTTAATAGGTTTGAGATTTTATTTAAATGAGTAGAAGTTCCACAATTTTTCTTTAGTTAATTTATTAGATCCCCTAAAATAAATTGGAGGTGAGGCATATTAGGTGACACACATAGTTTATGGCCCTTCGAAATTTAGTTTGAATTCCCTTTTAAAATTTGGACGTGAGGTGTGCCGTGCCCAACAAAAATGACAATTGCATGGCCCTCCTTTAATTAATCTTTGATGTTTTAAACGTCAATACCACACAAGAGGGGGGGTGATTTGTATGGTACCCAATTTTCGCACTAGAAGAAGAAGAACCTGGTTCCTCTAGATGTACTTACTATGACTGTTTGCGGAATTAAGAGTGCATAAAATAAAGAACACAGAGATTTTTACGTGGAAAACACCTGGATCAAAAGGTGAAAAAACCACGACCTACTTCTCAGTAGGATTTTCCCAAACTTCCACTAAAATCACTGAGCCAAAACAGCATTTACAAAACTCTTTGTAAAACCTAAGGATTAACTCTAATCCCGTTGTGGCAACCAGCCTCTAACTGCTGCGACAACTTCAAGTTAACTCTAACTTGAATACCCAAAATACCTATTACAATTGCTTCTATATAAAGCTGAAAGGTACAATATGAAACACCTACTACAATTGAACTAGAAATAAAGAACACACATAAAACTCTTTATGGAGCTGGTTCTTCAATCTGGTTCATGTAGCTTCAGGTTTGCACACTTGAATCACCCATGAACTGCTTGCAAAAAGCCTTGCTATTTTGCTACCAATTCACGTTTAACTTCTGCGTTTTTGTGCAACACTTTAATGTGAGAACATCCTGCAATTTATAGAGTTAGTAGATGAAGAAATAACTAGAGTTCTGATGCAACTCTTCCTTGGTGAAAGAGTTCTAGTTGATTTCAACTTCTAACTCCTTCCCTATCTTGGATAGTGTTCTCTTTGATTTAGGACTCCTTCTCCTTATCAATTATGCAACCTTTTCGATCAGGAGATATTAAATACACCAAGTTAAGCTTATCTCCTTCACGTGCAACCCACATGCTTGAATCTGCCCGTTTTTGTGAACCTGAGGGATGGACCACTAGATGGACCTGGTTTATGTCTGAGTTCCTTTGTTAGTCTTCAAAACTAACCTTTACTTGGGCCAACAAATTCCCCCTTTTTGATGATGACAAACACTGTGCTTTTCATACACTTAGGCCCTGCCAGAACTCAGCTCAAACATCAACACAATGTTAGAAACATTTTTCCTTTATATCACTTATCATCAAGGACCAGGTACATTAGGTTATAAACATCACTTGTTTAAAGCACAACCTTTTTCCCCCTTTTGGCATCATCGAAAAGTTGCATAAAAATGTGAGATAACCAGATTTTAAAACTTACTCATGGCCACTGGGGCTACTTCAAATGCAATCATGAATTAATCATCATAGATCAAGCTAAGAATTTTAACCATCAAAGAAATATGAGCAAACAGTTAGAGCAAAAACAGTGAATTTCATTGATGATTGATAAGATTCTACCACAAAGCATAAGAAGAAATAAAAATACTTAAAACATGAGCAAAAGAAACAAAACATCCCGAACTGGGTCACTGGTTGATCTACACTAGGCTAGGATTTAAGGCTTGGAAGAGGTAGGGGCTGGGTTATTTGCTTGGAGAAGTTTCAGCATGTCTTGAAGAATTCCATCATTCTTCTCCTTTTCCCTTGCAAGTTCAGTTCTGAGAACATCTCTCTCAGATTCTATCTCAATCAATCGTGTCTTCAGCCTTGCTATCTCAATATCGTTTGCCTCACTCTCCTGTACCAAGACTCTGACTTTGCTATTGATAGGTGTCTTTTTAGATGAACCAGGTTCATTAAGAATGACATTGACTTCATAATCGCAAGCAAGCAGAGTATTAACCCCGAAATGATCCTTTCTTGTACTAACCTCCCACTTCATCATAGGTAACTTGAAATATGCGAGCACAGTTATGAGAATGAAACCATAGGGAATGGCATGAGTTTTGGTGCCATTGATAACCCTATCAGTAGGTCCAAGAGGGTTTCCTGTTCAGATGGAACAGGTTTATCTATATTTTTTCAAGTTGAACCAACCCCTCAGCAGCTTCGCCAGACCCACTACCCCTGTTTTGCTCACACTCTCTTCTATTTCACTAAATTCCTCTCCCCAAACAACCATTGCACCAGTTTCTTTTGTTAGACCAACAGGAGTAGGTGAAGAATCAACCACTCTTGTACCCTTTCCCCTCACAATACACCTAGCACCCTTGCTCTCTTTTTCTTTTCCCTTTTTATTTTTACCACCAACTTCTCCAGATTCTGTAGTCTCAACACCTTCAATAGATCCTACCAGTACAAATCTATTCTCCAAATTTGCAGAAACTTCAGAAATTGTCTCAAAAGTAATTTTAGAATCAGAAGATACCTGTTCAATTTCGGAAGTACTAATCTCTTCCCCCTTAGTAGCAGACTTAAATGAATCTTCAGATTTTTAGGATTCTTCTTCCCTACATGCTTTCAATTGCTTGTTTATTTTCTTGATCTGTTCTCCTTCTACTTCAGCGACAATCTTTACTCTACTCTTCTTAGAGATTGGTGTGGTTGAAGTAGTGGTAGAAAGTGTGGAAGTGGTTTTCTGTGGTGGTGATGAAGGTTTTTCAGAGGTGTTCGACATATCTGGGCTAGGGTATGGAAGAGAAGAGAATTAGATTGTGTTTGGAAGATGAAAGAAGAATAAGCGTTTTTAACCGTTTGAGAGAGATGAAGTAAGGAATACACTAAAGCTGATCAATATACAGGAATAATTGATGGGCTAACTATAGCTTTTCAGACTCTTAGAAGTTTTAATCAAACTAAAATTCAACTTTGAAGAGACATTGGAGTGTATCCCGATAATCTAGGTACTTCCATTCGATTGGGACTCTTTTCAATGAGACTGGTTCACTTATAACGGATAAGTCCAAAAGGAGTTTGGTATTTGGTAGGACTCTGCTCATGATCCAAATATAGTTATTTCAAATTATGCAGAGTGTAGAAAACATACCGTGTTATCTTGATGAACCAGGTTCTTCACTGATAATTCTCTTGTGTGAGTCTAAATTTGCAGAAATAGAGAAAATATCATTAGAGATTAATGAGTCATTTTAACACATGGCACAAGAGTATATTATGGAAAGTATGAGACTGAGCAAGATTTAATCTAATTATACACAATTTACAAACTTTCTAACCAATTTTTTTTTTCAATTTTTTTCATTCATTTTTTTTTCGTTTAACCTTGAACTGGTCCTTTTAGGTGATCTTAATCATCCCTAATTCCAACCTGTTCCTCTCAAATTGATCTCTGCTTAAGGCTTTTGTGAAGATGTCAGCAATTTGCTTGTTAGTAGCACAAAACTCCACAGTGATCAAGCTTCTCTCATATTTGTCCCTCAAAAATGGTGCCTAACATCTATGTGCTTAGTTCTCTTATGATGAACTAGATTCTTTGTCATACTAACAGCACTAGTGTTATCACAAAAAATAGGAATGCAACCAACTTCAATACCAAAATCCATCAACTGCTGCTTGATCCACAACAATTGATCATAATCATGAAGCAGCAGTAACATACTTAGCTTCAGCAGTAGATAAGGCCATTGATTTTTGCTTTTTGGTAGCCCATGACACAAGACATGAACCAAGGAAGTGTGCCATACCTGAGGTGCTCTTCCTATCCACAAGGAAACCTGCATAGTCAGCATCAGCATATCCTACTAGGTTAAAGTTACTACCTTTTGGATACCAAAGGCAAAGGTCAGTAGTGCCTTTCAAGTATCTCAATATTCTCTTGACATCAGTCAAGTGGGACTTCTTTAGGATTTGCTTGAAGTTGAGCACAAAGACCTACACTGCACACAATGTCAGGTCTGCTAGTAGTGAGATATAAAAGAGAACCAATCATTCCCCGATACAACTTCTGATCAATAGATGAACCGGGTTCATCTATATCCAATTTCATGGATGTTGCAATAGGAGTGTCAATTTCTTTGGATGTTCCTTCCTGGTTTTGTTACTGAGGAATAGGTTCATGGACAGGTTCCCTCGAGGTTAGAGGATCAGTTCCTCTCTAGTCAGTTCCCCCTGTCATGTTGCCCTAGGTGGAGGGACCTGTTCCATCACCTGTTCCTTCCAGTGATGCATCTTTAGGCCGGACTGTGGTTTCACCATTTGAATTTCTTATCAGCCCAATCTCTTCATTATCTTGTTCCTGCCTCTCAGAAAGAATGTTAGTTTTAAAAAAAATAACATATACATTTTTTCTACACACATAGTTCTTTTATTGTATATCTTATAAGCTTTACTATGTAAAGAATATCCCAAGAATACTCCCTCATCACTTCTGGGATCATACTTACCTAGGGAGTCTTTGCCATTATTGTTCACAAAGCACTTGCATATAAATGCCCTAAGATGGGCTATATTTAGCTTTCTCCCTTTAAGTGACTCATAGAGAATCTTCTTAACAAGAGGTCTAGTCATGCAGCTATTTATGATGTAGCATGCAAAAATTCAGCCAACTTAGCATTTTCAAATTTAGTTCCATGATCAGACCTAATTGATGCAAGTTGATTACCTTGTTGTTTATGAGTTTTTCTAACAAAATAAGTAAACATGTCAAATGCTTCATCTTTAGATGTTAAAAACAATGTCCAAGTAAACCTAGAGTAATCATCAACAAGCACCATCACATGTCTTTTACCACCTCTGCTTAATATTCTCATAGGACCACAGAGATCCATATGGACCAGTTCCATCGGTCTGGTGGTACTTACAACTTTCTTGCATTTAATAGAGGATCTTACCTGCTTCCCCCTTGCACAAGCCTCACAAACTTTGTCTTCCTTGAACATGATGTTAGGAAGCCCTATCACCAGGTCCTTGGAGACTAATTTGTTGAGTTGACTCGGACTTGCATGTCCAAGTCTCTTGTACCAAAGGAGGGGATCATTGTCTAACACACTTAAGCAAGTGAGTTCATTTTCTGAAAGTGTGGACAAATCTACAATGTATGTATTGTTTACTCTTTTTCCCTGCAAAACAATCTTGTCAGTGGTAAGATTAATCACAAAACATTTGGTAGAGGTGAATGCTACTAAGTTACCTCTATCACATAATTGTGATACACTGATTAGACTGTACTTTAAGCCATCTATCAAGTAGACATTCTCAATAAAGTGAGAATCAGTCTTACCTACCTTTCCAACCCCAATAATCTCACCTTTCTTCCCATTTATAAAGGAGACATTACCTCCTTTGAGGTCCTCAAGTGAAAAGAACTGGTTCTTGCTTCCTGTCATATGCTTTGAGCAGCCACTATCCATGTACCATATTTGGCTGCTCCCTTTCACTTGGACCCATAAAAGGAAATCAGGGGTTAGTCTTAGGAACCCAAACTAGCTTGGGTCCCTTTCTATAGGCAAAAGGGTGAATCAGAGTCTTTTTAGCCCAACCTGGCAGCCTATTTTTCCCTTGAACAAATTCTTTATTCTTTTTACTAGCCTTTTCTTTTGCAATACATTCAGATTTATAGTGACCAGTTTTACCACAGTGTGTGCAAATTATGTTCTCAGGAAGTGTGAGGTACTTTCTTTTAGGATCCCACTTAGATGCAGGGGTCCCATAGCTTTTCTTTTGCAATACATTCAGATTTATAGTGACCAGTTTTACCACAGTGTGTGCAAATTATGTTCTCAGTAAGTGTGAGGTACTTACTTTTAGGATCCCACATAGATGCAGGGGTCCCATAGCCAAGTCCTCGCTTATTGCTACCATGGTGTTCGTGTAGCCATGAAAGTGCATCGGATGACCTATTCCATTTATAGGTTCTGTCTAGCTCGTGCTTAACCTTGTTTAGATCCTCCTTAAGAACTCTTATCTGCTCATCTCTTTTGTACAACTCATCTTTCATTTTTCCTACATTTTCTTCTAAAGTGAGTTGTGTGTGATCAGATTTCTTTTTACCAGTTCCTAATTTCAATTTTAGATTTTCAGATTTAAGCTCTAGGACTGTGGTGTCAAGTTCATGAACCTGGTTCTTCAACTCAGCATTTTTACTATCATTTTCACTAGCCCTAAGTTCCAGGTTTTTGCACTTAGCTTTCAGAATCACACACTCCTTAGACAACTGTTCCTTTTCATTGTTTAGATCCTCAGATTCATCAATGAAATCCAGGAGTAACTCAGATAGCATTTCTTTAGACAAAAATTTAATCTTGTCTTTGAGATGAATTATACTTACCTCAGATTCCTCATCGGATTTCCCAATTGCCATAAGTGCTTGTTCATCTTCATCTTCGTCTTCTGAGTCATCATCTGAGCTTTCACCCCAAGCAGCAACCATAGCCTTTGTTGATCCTTTGTTATTCTTGGGATGGACCTGTTCCTTCTTCCTGTTCCTTCGTTCAGCTCTTTTCTTCTTCCATTCAATTTCCCATTGAGAGCAATTTTTAATGTGGTGATCAGTCTTCCCACACTTGTAACACCCCTCATTGGTTTGTTTTTTAGGAACCCTTGGTTTGATGTAGCTTCCACTTCTTGAAGGACCATTTGCTCTCATTAGGTACTTCTTGAACTCCTTTGTGATCATGGTCATTTCATCCTCCTCTAGATCAGCACCTTCAGTGATTCTAAATGCCATGCTCCTTTCCTTCTTGGGTGCATCCATCTTCATGGTTTCCCTTCTGAGTTCATAGGCAGTGAGATTTCCAATTAGCTCATCCAACTTAAGAGTGTCAATGTTCTTTGATTCCTGAATAGCTGTGATTTTGCTTTCCCAAGAGACTGGCAGAACCCTTGTCAAAATCTTCTCAACTTTGTCTTCTTCAAAAATAACCCTTCCAAGAGATTTAAGTTCATTTGTTAGTGTTGTGAACCTTGTGTACATCTCCTGGATGGTTTCTCCTTCCATCATGGTGAAATTCTCATATTAAGAATATAGCAGTGTTCCTCTTGATCTCTTTACTTGAGGAGCTCCTTCATGAGCCACTTGTAAAGTGTCCCATATCTCCTTAGCAATGGTACAACTTTGAATTCTACTGTACTCGTCTGGACCAAGTCCACACACAAGCCATTTCTTGGCCTTTGCATTCTTTTCCCACTTCCTCAAGTCCTCAGCATTGCAGTCAGCTCTTGTTTTTGGCACATCTACTCCTTCAGCATTCTTCTTCATGGTAGCAAGGGGACCATCAGTGACAATGTCCCATAGCTGATAGTCTTCTCCGATGATGTGATCTCTCATCCCGTTTTTCCACCAAGAGTAGTACTGCCCATTAAAGAGTGGAGGCCTATCAGTGGATTGTCCTTCCCAGTTTCCAGGTGGTGCACTCATCTTGATCTGTTCCTAAGGTGTTAGCCTCTTCAAGGATAACCTGCTCTGATACCAATTGATATTTTAAACGTCAATACCACATAAGAGGGGGGTGATTTGTGTGGTACCCAATTTTCGCACCAGAAGAACCTGGTTCTTCTAGATGTACTTACTATGACTGTTTGCGGAATTAAGAGTGCATAAAACAAAGAACACAGAGATTTTTACGTGGAAAACACCTGGCTCAAAAGGTGAAAAAACCACGACCTACTACTCAGTAGGATTTTCCCAAACTTCCACTAAAATCACTGAGCCAAAACAGCATTTACAAAACTCTTTGTAAACCTAAGGATTAACTCTAATCCCGTTGTGGCAACCAGCCTCTAACTGCTGCGACAACTTCAAGTTAACTGTAACTTGAATACTCAAAATACCTATTACAATTGCTTCTAGATAAAGCTGAAAGGTAAAATATGAAACACCTACTACAATTGAACTAGAAATAAAGAAAGACACATAAAACTCTTTATGGAGCTGGTTCTTCAATCTGGTTCATGTAGCTTCAGGTTTGCACACTTGAATCACACGTGAACTGCTTGCAAAAAGCCTTGCTATTTTGCTCCCAATTCACGTTTAACTTCTGCGTTTTTGTGCAACACTTTAATGTGAGAACATCCTGCAATTTATAGAGTTAGTAGATGAAGAAATAACTAGAGTTCTGATGCAACTCTTCCTTGGTGAAAGAGTTCTAGTTGATTTCAACTTCTAACTCCTTCCCTATCTTGGATAGTGTTCTCTTTGATTAAGGACTCCTTCTCCTAATCAATTATGCAACCTTTTCGATCAGGAGATATTAAATACACCAAGTTAAGCTTATCTCCTTCACGTGCAACCCACATGCTTGAATCTGCCCATGTTTGTGAACCTGAGGGATGGACCACTGGATGGACCTGGTTCATGTCTGAGTTCCTTTGTCAGTCTTCAAAACTAACCTTTACTTGGGCCAACAATCTTGTGTATCCTTAGAAATCGAGGTGTGCCATTTAGCTAATTTTCATGGCCCTCGCAAAGTTGCAAACGCGTAGTTGCTTTAGGCGCGTTATTTTGATAACTTACCTTCCTAAACTCGGGTGCGCATTTATGTGACCCAAATCCAAATCTCAACGTTAGATAAAATGTGTTGCGAACTGCCGGTGCATTTATGTGACGTGGTTCAAGATATATTTTAAATGACGTTGCAATTGTCACGACCCAAAATCGACTAAGGTCGTCATGGCGCTGGACACCACTGTCAGGCAAGCCAACCAAATTACTCAACTAAATTCCCGTTTTAAATATTTCTGAAATCTCTTCTTTATACGTTTAAACTATACATAGTAAATTTCACTGAATAAGAAATGAAACATTTAACAACTATTAAAATTCTAAATAAACCCATAGACATCCCAGAACCCGGTGTCACAAGTGCATGAGCTATTTCTAAGAAACAATACAATACCACATCCGTCCGGAATACAAATTGGACAGAAAATAAATACAATATACTGAAAGAGACTATACTAGCTGCGGGTCGCCTCGAGTAAGCCTCTGTATCAACCATGCTGCTACGCCCATTAGGCCATTATAGACGTATGTGCCTATGCAACAAAAATGCACAGAAGTGTAGTATGAGTACGAAAACAACGTGTACCCAATGAGTATCCCGTCTAATCTCGAAGAAGTAGAGACAAGAGGTCGACTTCGACACTTACTATTGGTCCAATAATAATATTATTAATGCGATGAATCGCGGATTTATTAGCAACAGTAAGTTCAGATAAGTCACGAAATAGGTAAAAGTTCCTCTTTATAAAAATCTCCGGATTCGTAATCCATTAATTAACAATTATCTCAAGTCGGGGGAGCAGATATGAATATCAATAAATCTCAAGGCAAGCAATACAAGCATGCGCAACTCATGCCGAGGTCATACGGCCCGATCTAACATAAATATAAAATGTGCATTGCCGAGGGTCGAACGGCGCGAACCATAGATGCATCTATTACCCCGCTCGCGAACCATGAATGCGACGGGTCAAATTTAAATAAACAATCATCCTGCTCGCGAACCTTACATGCGACGCAGGTACACATAGAAATACATGCTCCAACAGCAAATTAAGAATTTATCGGGGAACATTTATCCAAATAAAAGCCAATTTTCTTTTTAACGATTTAAGAAAATGAAGTTTAATCCTTTTAGAAATTCATTTACCAATTCGACAGGATTTAGGCAGTTCAACTGTAAACAACATTACAATTATTCCAAGTACAGCATACTTTTGGGTCCTAGACTACCCGGACAATAACATAATAGTAGCTACGCACGGACTCTCGTCACCTCGTGCGTACGTATCCTCCACAAACAGGAGCACATAACCAATTATTTCACCTATGGGGACAATTTCCTCTTACAAGGTTAGAAAGGAGACTCACCTCGCTCCGAAATTTCCATAACCGGCTTCCAAGCCCTTCCAACGACTCCAATTGATGCATAACGCCCTAAAACTATTCAAATAACGGGAAAACCTTTAACATTTCACTCTAATACTTGTAACAATTCAAATTATATAAGTTCCCAACTCCGCTCAAAAGTTGACCAAAATGCCCTCGGGCCCACGTGCCCGGATTCCGAAATATCTCGAAGATAAATTCTACCCATAGCTTTACTAAGTCAAATATACAATTTGCTCAAATTTTCATGCTCAAATTCAAGGTAAAAGTCCAAAATTCCAAGTTCTAGGTCTTCCCCTAAAATCCCAAATTTATACTAATTTTCCATGTTTAAATCCATGTAAGATCACATTTTAACTCAAAAATAGGAAGAAATCACTTACCTAGTGTTGCTTGGTGAAAATCCCTCCTTGAGCTCTCCAAAATAGTCCAAGCCAAATGAAAGAAATGAAAGAAATGAAAGAAATGGGTTAAAACTCGTGTTTAAAACAATCTGCCCAGGCTTCATCGAGTTGTACCTTGCCCTGTGCAAGTTGTACATCCTATTACAATTTTCCCCTGCTGTACACCTTTTATTAAAACGCCCATAACTCCTTGTGAAAATATCCAAATGACAAACGGTTTGAAGATTTAAAAACTAGATTCAATGATCTTTCATTTGATAGGTTGTACACAATATAACACTTTATATATTCCGAGATATGAGCATCTAAAGTAGGCTCCATGCATTAGAAAATTCTGTTGAAACTGCTCCACCAGACATTTTCAATCGATCATAACTTTCTGATAAACTGTCCAAATCATGAATGGTTTAACCTTATGGAAACTAGAATGCAAGGGCAACAACTTTTATGTTTTACAAATTTTCGGATTCCTTATAGATTTTGAGATATAAGCTTCCAAAGTAGCCTCCTCGATTGCACCATTGCTGTCCAAAACAGCAGTTGCAGTAGATTTTCAGAAGCTTTAAAGTTCCGAAATCGATCCGTTAGCCTTCCGAAATCCACCCGAGACCCTTGGGACTACAACCAATTATACCAACATGTCCCAAAATACAATACGAACTTAGCCGAGGCTTTAAATCACATCAAACAACGTCAAAATCATGGATCGTACTTCAATCCAAACTTTATGAACTTTAAAATTTCAAACTTCTACATTCGATGCCGAAATCCGTCAAATCACGTCCGATTGACCTCAAATTTTGGACACAAGTCATATTCGACATTATGGACCTGCTCCAACTTTCGGAAGTGGAATCCGACCCCGATATCAAAAAGTCAAACTCTCGGTCAAACTTCTCAAAAACCTTCAAATTTCTATCTTTAGCCAAATGACTTCAAAATGACCTACGGACCTCCGAATTCACTTCCGATCGTGCTCCCAACTCCAGAAACACCATACAGAGCTATTCCCAGACTCGGAATCCCAAACGAACATTGATAACCCTGAAATGCACTTCAACCCAAACTTATGAAATTCCTCCAAAATGCTAACTTCCACAATAGGCGCCAAAACGTTCCCGGATCTTCCAAAACCCGATCCAGACATACGCCCAAGTCCGAAATCATCATACGAACCTGCTGGAACCTTCGAATCCTGATTCCGAGGTCGTTTACTCAAAAATCCAATCTTAGTCAATTCTTTCAACTTAAAGCTTCCGAAATAAGAATTCTCTTTCCAAATCGACTCTAAACTTCCCGAAATTCAATTTCGACCACGCATACAAGTCATAATACCTGAAGTGAAGCTGCTCATGGCCTCAAACTGTTGAACGATGCGCTAGAGCTCAAAACGACCGGTCGGGTCGTTACATTCTCTCCCACTTAAACATACGTTCGTCCTCGAACGTGCTAAGAGCTGCGCTGGGGTTGTCCGAAATCACTGTTTAACACTTCGAGCACCTACCCGTGCTACCAAAACTCAGCTGGGCACCCTAGCTCGTTAAATCTGAAGATATC
>NW_017676796.1:0-1179 GCF_001879085.1 Nicotiana attenuata
CTTCTGGTGTTTTCGCACCTGCGGTTTGGGGACCGCAGGTGCGGCGCCGCACATGCGGAAGAGGAGCCGCAGAAGAAGATTTTTGATAATTTTCCAGGAACCGCAGATGCGGTGTGGGATCGCACCTGCGGAGTCGCAGGTGCGGATGGCTTATCGTAGATGCGATTTTTGGGCTCTTAAGTGAGTTCCGCAGAAGCAGTAAGGGTGACCGCATTTGCGATGTCGCAGATGTGAGAAATGTGTCGCAGATGCTATTTTGGTAATTTAAGTGAGGACCACAGATGCGGTGGTCTTGACCATAGATGCGGTACCGCAGAAGCGGAATTTTGACCGCAGATGCGGAAATGTCTGGGCAGAAAATATATATATTGCACCCTTCACGATTTGAGAGGGCTTTCACCATATTTCATCCGGGAGAAAGCTTGGGGAGCTAATTGAAGAGGGAATTCAACAGGATTTTATGCAGGTAAGATTTTTGGACCCTAAACTTGTTTCTATGATGAATTTTAACATTTGTAAGCTTGAAATCCATGAAAATTCAGTAGCAAAAATGGGTAATTAGGGCTTGAGATTTAAGAGACCTTTGAGTGGGGATTTGAGGGGCCATTTGAGGTCCGATTTTGATGTTCTTGATATGTATGAACTCGTATGAGGATGAGGATTCTATTGATGTAAAAATTTCTGAGTTTCGAGAAGTGGGCCCGGGGCTCGGGTTTTGCTAATTTTTGGATTAGTGCCCGTTATTGATTTTTTTCGCTTGGGCTTTGTTTCCTTGGCATATTTTGACGTCCTCGTTCTGATTTTGGATAGATTCAACGCGTGTGGAGGCCAATTCGAGGGGCAAAGGCGTTGCGAGCTAGAGATTTAGCCGGTTCGAGGTAGGGGTGTACATTCGATTTATCGATTCGATTTTGACCCTTATCGATAATTACTTATCGATTATCGATTTGTAGATATGCTTATCGTTATCGTTTCAATAAGGTTTCGATTTTTTCGATTTTGATTTATCGATTTTGGGGGCTTATCGATTCGGTTATCGATTACACCAATAAGAAAATTTGCGGGATTCCACGGAAAGTAATATCGCTATAAACGCGCCTAACTAATAATGGACAAAAAGAAAGATAAAATAAAGAACGAACAATCATTTATAATATAAAAAATTAGTGTCAACAAAGC
>NW_017676796.1:1513-26044 GCF_001879085.1 Nicotiana attenuata
CGGGGTTGGTGTGCATTCGGTTTATCGATTCGATTTTGACCCTTATCGATAATTACTTGTCGATTATCGATTTGTACATATGCTTATCGTTATCGTTTCAATAAGGTTTCGATTTTTTCGATTTCGATTTCGATAACAAATAATTGATTCGATTTATCGATAAACCGATTCGAATGCGCACCCCTATTTGGTATCACAGATATGCCTTCCACCTTTCTTTAGTGCCTTGTCAAGTACAGAGCTCTTCTTGGGTGATTTCTTCTTCAAAATGGATGTGCTCCGTTGGCTTTATGTTGTAACTTGAGATGCACTTGAACTGAAAGTTGCTTGCTTCAAGTTGTCCGGGATGCACTTTCCTGTAACAAATTCTTGTCGTCCTCTTAACTTCCCAAACCATCTGCCCCAGTCTCACACAATTCGGGCTTTAAGTGATCTCAAAATATCCAAATCTGTACTTATTTCCCTCAAATGTCCCTATCATCTTCAAACTTGTTTCATTGCTTCATGATTAAACTAGCTTTTAAGACTAGGCCTAGAATTATGCGTGCATGTCATGTCACTAGAGCGAGCATGAAAAGAACTATAAAAGGAGAAGAGAACTAAGAAAAAATGACTAGAAATAACAGAAGACATGAAATTGCATTAGACAGACGTTGAAATGGTTCGAACAACAAAACTAGCAAACTAAACTGGGGTTACAACCCTAGCACAAACCTAGACAACACTAAATGAGTTACTACGACTAAACGAACCAGGAAAAATAAAAGGATAGAAGGGTTTGAGTCACAAGACAATATCCGGATTACAACCCTGAGATAATCCGGACAACAGAAATGACAACAAAATAAACTACCAAGACTCCTTCCCAACTAGCCACGAAAGAAGCGTCTTTCCAATTACCAAGCACGACATCTTAACCGTTGGGTTCCACATCAATATGCCAAGAACATTACCAACTTCAGTATCATTAACTTCAGTCAGCAAGTTCTCAAGAGGATTCGCATGCTCCCTGTCACTGTCCTTGATCACAGTTATCCCTTCTTGAATCATTCTTTCTATTTCCCTTTTCAAAGAACGACAATATTCAATGCTATGTCCTTGGACGTTAGAGTGGTACATGCATCGTACAGTAGGATCAAAACCTTTTGCATATGGGTCTGGAGTATAGCTGAGGAGCGGCTCAATCAGGCCAGAATGCTTTAACTTTTCAAACAAGCTTGTGTAGGACTCCCCGATTGGCGTGAAACTATTTCTTTGCCTTTGTTTCCCTCCATGCCCCAGTTTTCTAGGGTTGTTGGATGCTCGAAAATGCTGTGAAGGCAAAAGTTCATTATGCGGTGCTGGCGCTTGCCATGAGGAATGACCCACTGGTTGGACAGATGGTCGGATGTTGTTCGGAGGATAATGCTGGGGTGGATTATGTAGAGCTCGGGGATATTCATGGGGTCGGTATTGAGGCTGAAAGCATTTAGCATGAATGCCCACTGGATCTTGTCGTTGGCGCGGCTCAACAACATCTTTTCTATTTCTCTTTCTTCCACCCAAACTTACTGAGATGTTCTGAATGTCTTTTGTAGTATCTTTCAACGCAGAATAACTCATGATTTTGCCTGACTTGATTCCCTATTCTACCATCTCCCCCATTTTTATCACATGATCGAAAGGTTTACCCAAGGCCGAGATCAAATGATTGAAGTAGGTGGGCCCCTGGGTTTGTAGGAAAAGCTCAACCATTTCTTATTCACCAATCGGGGGACTGACTCGAGCAGCTTGTTCCCTCCATCAGAGCCCAAAATCCCTAAAGCTTTCCTTCAATTTCTTTTCCATCTTAGATCGGGAGGAGCGGTCTAGGATAATGTCTACATTGTACTGATGGTGCTAAACAAAATCTTGGGCCATGTCACCCCATGCATGCCACTTACTGACATCTTGACGAGTAAACCACTCCAAGGCTTCCCCACTCAAACTCTCACCGAAATGTACCATCAACAACTCACCTTTCCCGCCAACACTTCTCATTTCACTGAGATAACCCCTCAAATGGGCTACTGGATCTCCACGCCCATCATACAAATTAAACTTTGGCATCTTAAACCCTTTCAGCTTTCTGGACATCTCATCTTGCTCTTCCTTTCCTGTGAACTTTTCATTTTCAACATGAGGCTCATTCCGAGGGCTATGATGGTATGAGTCAGGGACTATGACCGGAGGGTATGGGGGATCATCTGGCACTATGACCGGAGTTTGGGTAAGGAAGCTAGGTGGTGGCGGGGGTGGTGCCTTCCCAGTCATCCAAGCCTGATACATGTCCGTCATGTGTTGTCTCATTATCCTTACCTCATCAGCCAACCCAGTGTCCTGTTCAACCAATTGCTTTCGGGCACCGGTATCAACCAACTCAATTGTGTTGTTGTCTGCCATTGCCTTTTGACTTTATGTTGTAGAGAGGAGTTATCACTTTAAGAACCACAAACCAACTACCCTTCTGCTATGAAGATAACAAAATGAGGTTAGCGTTAGGGCATTTAACATAAGTTAATCTCACTTTATGTGCAATGCACCTAGCCACAGTTATCGTTTCTAAAATGACTTCGAGGGTATGAAGGTCATATGGCATCATCCCAATTTCACTCCTTTTGCTCCATTCCCTTCTTCATTTTCCTTTCTAGCACCGCTTGGTTTTTTTATTTTTATTTTTTTATTTCCTTTCTCTTTTTTCTTCTAATTATCACTCTTTTCTTTCCTCTCATATCTCACATCCCATAGTTCACCCCTTTTTTTGTTTCTTTTTTCCTTTTTCTTTTTAAATAAAAAAAATGATTCGATCGAACCCTATGTAGGTTGCCTACGTATCATGTTCCTCATGAGTCAGATCAAGCGTAGTTCTGGAAAAGTAATGGATAAATTAAAAAAAAATCTTTTTGGATTATTCATTTACAATTTTTTTTGATTTTCAAATACAAAACAGGAAATATGATAATGAGAGACTCAACTCAACTATACTACGACAAACTCCGACACCAACTAAAAGAATCATTACTACTGGACATGACAATAAAGTACAAGATAACATAAAAAGAAACAAACTCAAAACATAAAAAATCTCCTTAAGCTAACTCCTGGATGCAACAGTCTTGACTGGATGGTCCCGGGGTGTCCGTCATGCTCAAACTCCGGCAAGTAGATCCACACATGTATAAGAAAACTAAAACCAAATAGAGTTAAGGATTTAGAACACTATGTGAGACAATAACACCCCCCATAGGACGCATGCGAGACATGATTGAGGCTATTTTTGCAAAATAGCTTATGTGGCCAAAAGGTGGCTAGAAGTGCAAACTCAACAAAAGACCTTTAAGACATGGAAAAATTACTTGTAGAAATGGCCTATGTGGCCAAAAATATGGCTAAGCATGCAAATTCAACGTAATGGACCTTAAACTGAGAGGACACCTTGTTGTGGACCTAGGACTCTAAGACATGGGTTAATTGAACCACTTTTGCGAAAATAGCCCTATTTTGCAAAATGGCCTATGTGGCCAAAAGCGGTCGACATGCAAATTTGACAAGGATGGAACTTAAAGTAAAGAGACACCTAATTGTGGATTTGGAGACTCTCCCGACACAATTAAACAAACCACTTTGCGAAAATAGCCCTATTTTGCAAAACGATCGATGTGGCCAAAAGTGGCTGGAGATGCAAGATTTGGCTATGACCCTCGAAGCCAAGAACCTAAGACTCACTAGGAAGACCGGATCCTATGTGGGTTGCCTACGTATCACGCCCCGAAAGATGAGAATCAGGTATGCGTACTTCAGGAAGATTGGATACGGGCGAGAATTAAAAATTAACAAATAATTTAAAGAATTTTTTTTTTGATAAATAATGAAACATGTAAACTCTTTTTGGATTTTCTTTTTTGCTTTTTTTTTTGATTTTTTTTTTGGAAAATGATGGGAAAGTGCAATTTTTTTTGATTTTTCATTTCCATTTTTTTTTGGTTTTTTCTTGAAAAAGTGTCAAAGAAAATTATAATTGGGCCCTACTTGCTTTATTTTTTTACATTTCACCCTCTTTTTTCATTTATCCTCAACCCTCGTTGGACCGCCAAATGACACCTTGAAGATTGCAACATGTAGCACATAGAATGCATCAGTATGGTCTTTTATTTTTTGGGGACACTTGTCCTAGACGGACCCAACCACTTTGTTGAGTTCCCAAAGTCAAATGCACATGATGCAAACAAACGTTCCTACTAGGATCCGGCATGGGGCTGAGTTATTCTAAGTTTAAAACCTGGGTGTATTTGTTCTAGACCTGGCTTACCCGAGCGGACAGCTTGAGCGGGGGGGGAGGGGGGGNCCGGACCCAACCACTTTGTTGTACGTACCCTAAAGACTAAATGCACATGTATCGACAAACGTAAACCGTTCCTACGTAGGACGTCCGGCAGTGGGCGTGTAGTTATTACGTTAAACGTTTAAAACCGTGGGTGTTAGTTTGTTCGTACGACCGTGGACCGTTACCCGAGGCGGACGAGTCGTAGACGGCCGGGGGGGGGGGGGGGCAGCGTACCGAGAATACAGAAGCTTCACCGGCTTTGCAACTTGTCCGAACCTCATTCTAAAATTGGATATGACTCTAACAGAAGAGAAGTCCCACGAAGTTCACACTTCCCAGATGATTTAGAAGACTCAGAGAGAAGAGGGTTTCGCAATTTATATTCAGTCCAAAATAATATCAAAGCGGTAAAAAGCAACATTTAGCACATTAAGCTCAAACACGTAAAAATCAGACAATAAATAAAAGCCAATTATAACAGTTATTCTAAGCTCGAATTCTGAACCCTGAACCAGAAGTTCTGGGTTCTTTTCTCCAGCAGAGTAGCCAGAGCTGTCAAACCTCCTTTTTCTCACCCCCGAAAGGGTATAAGGGAGTTTTTTCCAATTAAAGTGACAATCGAAAATTATTTTAATTAAAATTCAGAGTCGCCACTTGGGATAATTTATGGTGTCCTAAGTCACCCGTTGATATCCCGAATCGAGGAAGTTGACTCTTATTTATGGTCTGCGAACACAGAAATCCGGGTAAGGAATTGTGTTAATCCGGGAGAAGGTGTTAGGCATTCCCGGGTTCCGTGGTTTTAGCGCGGTCGCTCAACTATTATTATTGGCTTAATTATCTGATTAGTTACACATTTTAAACCTACGTGCATTCTTAACTTTCTATCCGCTTTTTAATGTTTTCAGGAGAGTTCATGATTTGTTTTTGAAAACACATCGTAAACCACGCTACATGAAATGCGCCCACGGTTCACGGCATGTTTATTTTATTTAACATTATTAGAAATTGAAGTCGGGTCACATGAAATGCACACCCGAGCCCCTTTAATCTAATTTGGCATAGTTAAGTTGATGAATAGCAACCCAATCTCTATACCGTGACAAAATCATGTTCAGCTATAACCAATTCGAGTAAACGCGAGCAGATAACCGAACAGCAAATTCAAGACCACGGAGAATAATTACAGAAACAATGGGATCGCATCACAAACAAATAATTAACATTAAGCTCGAATAAAGTAAATAGAGAATGAAAGAGTTGAACCTCAATATAGCCGGAACCGTGGACGGAACTCGAATTAGCACCGGAAAACTCGAATTAACGTATTTCTACTGTTGGCAGAAAAAGAATTTGATTTTAAGGCTCATCTAAAAACTAGGTTGTGACATGTTCTGTCACATGGATATGCACAGTCCATTGCCTTCATACCCGATTGATCAAAGTGCCAAACTCATGCAACAAATGTAGACAGGATTTTTGGTCCAAGGTGTCTTTGTTACCACATGACAAAAACCATTAACAAACAAATACGTGGGTCTTAAATTAATAAAACTGCATCATAATTGCCTCAATATCCAAATCTTATTCATCAACTTGTCTTCTTCACTTAAAACCAAACGCCTTAGGTATATTTTTGCCAAATGAAATCTGAATATGCAACACCGAAAAACTTAAACAACGACAACTTGACAGAAACGCGAATCTGCTCGGAGACCTCGGTGGACAGCGGCAATTTCAGTAACCTCAGCTCAAATGAAACTCCATCTCGCCAATGTTTCTGTCTGTTTCCTCTATATGGATTAGAGATGAGAAGATTAGTTCAACTTTTCACTCATGTTCCCTCCCTATGTTTATGTGTGTGCGTGCGTGATTTTCAGGCTGGTTTCCGGCGAGTTAAAGAAGAAGAAGGGGTCAGCGGCGTAAATTATCGAGCCTTGTTGCTCTGTTTTGGAGAGAGGAAGAAGAACAAGGGTATGGTGTTTTCAGTGGTGAAGGAGATGAAGGAGGTCTGGTTCGTTGGGTGAGGGTGTGGCTGTTGCAGCTCGTTTTCTGGCGAGCTGGGATTGGAGTTGGGTAGCTGTGTTTGTTGGTTGGTCGGCGTGAAAATGGGACAACGTTGAGGGCTGGTGGTTTCTAGCGAGGGGTCGTTGGAGTTGGGGGTCGCGTGTTTGGTTGAAGAAGAAACAGAACGATGGGGGAGGGATCAACGGGTGTAATGGCTGCTGAAGAGTTATTCTCTTAAGTCTTCATGAAGAAGACGATCGCTCAAGGTTCAGGGGGGTTGTGTGTATTTCGGCGGATCTCCTAATAGTCTGCTAGGTCTTCCATTGTGTGCTCATTAGATTTTAGACGTTAGGTTTTATTTAGGTTAGGGGTATGGGCATAGGAATTGTGGGCTTGGGAATTATGGGCTAGGTCCGAAAATGAAGCTTAAAATGGGTTGTTTGAGCCCAAATTTTATTCTTTCTTCGTGAACAAGACTAAAATACTACCTTATTTACTAATTAATCCTGCTTAAATAAAATAACTATTAGAATAAGACTAACCGTTAAAACAAACCTATTTTTTTGGTATTTTTCAAATATCATACTAAAGATGAAAATGGAATTAGATTAAAATTATCGCAAAAAATTAAAATAATATTCCTAAAAACAAAGTGGAACTATTTTTGTATTTTTTTTGAATTTTATGTAAAGTAGATAAATTAAAAGTAACCAGATAAGATGCTAATTAGCTAAATAAAGAAAATATTTTTATAATTTTTATTTTTGTGACATAATAAAGTAAAGGAGTCAAAGCTAGTTAAAATAGCTATATTAGGCCTAAACTAAATATTTACATGCTAAAATATATAAAATCTTGGGGAGGGTCAAAAATCACATGTCTACAGCTGCCCCTCTTTGACTGAAAATACGAAGTATTTTCAGACAAAGAACGACTAGACAGGTTTTTTGACCCGACCCTTATTTAGAGAGACCGAAACTAAGAGAAAGGGGAATGTGACCGAGCCCTGGTATCTGAGCTGCCTACATATCCTTGGCTATAAAGGAATCAGGCCATGTGTAATTCAGAAGTGAGTGAGATGATGGAGTATACCGAGGTAGAGAGCCGATCGAGGTGTTGTTCTGTCGAGGTTCCGGTCCGCGGTCCTGTTATTACATCAAAATCAAAAAATAAAAAAGACTAACTAAGCCTGTCAACTATGAATTACAAGATTCCTATCTATAAGTCTTCTGAAGCTTGATCTTGAGTCTTGAATGATTCTTCATGCAGACTTTAGATTTGAACCTTGACGCTTGCTAGCTGCAGGTGCTAGTTCATTCTTCTTTAGCTTTTTCGGATCAAGATCGGACATGCAGTGCTTGTGACCTCAGCCATGTCTTGAGCAGCTTACATCTTTCATCAACTTCTGCATTTGGATTCACTTCTTGTTTTTCTTTTTTTTTTTGGATTGTGACTAACTTATGTGGATCATCTCGGACTGTCGACTCGCATTCTTGCCGCGAGCTTCTTTTGTTGCTGACTTGAAATTGCTTCTTGAATGCTTCTGAAGTGAATTCCTTGTTTTCCAGGTGGGCGCCTGATTGCTGAACTTGACCTGTCTTCCTTCGAAATTGCTTTCCCTTGACTTGAAATGTTTTCCCTTGTTCTCCAGGTGGGCGCCTGATTGCTGAACTTGACCTGTCTTCCTCGAAATTGCTTTTTCTTGAAACTTGAACTGTTTTCCCTTGTTCTCCAGGTGGGCGCCTGATTGCTGAACTTGAACTGTCTTCCTTTGAAACTGCTTTCCCTTGAAACTTGAACTGTCTTCCCTTGTTCTCCAGGTAGGTGCCTGATTGCTAAGCTTGAACTGTCTTCCTTCGAAACTGCTTTCCCTTGAAACTTGAACTGTCTTCCCTTGTTCTCCAGGTGGGCGCCTGATTGTTGAGCTTGAACTGTCTTCTTCGAAACTGCTTTCCCTTGAACTTGAACTGTCTTCCCTTGTTCTCCAGGTGGGTGCCTGATTGCTGAACTCGAACCGTCTTCCTTCGAAACTGCTTTCCCTTGAACTTGAATTGTCTTCCCTTGTTCTCCAGGTGTGTGCCTGATTGCTGAACTCGAACTGCTTCCTTCGAAACTGCTTTTCCTTTGAGTTGTCTTCCCTTGAAACTGCTTTCCCTTGAACTCGAACTGGCTTCCCTTGTTTTCCAGGTGGGCGCCTGATTGCTGAACCTCGAACTGCTTTCTCTTGAGACTGCTTTTCCTTTGGACTGTCTTCCCTTGTTCTCCAGGTGGGCGCCTGATTGCTGAACCTGAACTGCTTTCCTTTCCCTTGCACCTTGTGTTGTCTTTCCTTGTTCTCCAGGTGGGCGCCTGATTGCTTGATCTTCGAACTGCTTTCCTTTGCAACTTGAGCTGCTTTCCCTTGTTCTCCAGGTGGGTGCCTGATTGCTGAACTTGATCAGTTTTCCTTTGAACATGTGCCGTCTTCCCTTGTTCTCCAGGTGGGCGCCTGATTGCTGAACCTGGACTTTCCTTCCTCTAAACTTGAGCTGCTTTCCCTTGTTCTCCAGGTGGGTACCTGATTGCTGAACCTCGAACTGTCTTCCTCTTGAAACTTGAGCTGCTTTCCCTTGTTCTCTAGGTGGGTGCCTGATTGCTGGAACTCGAACTGCTTTCTCTTGAGACTGCTTCTCCCTTGAAACTTGTGCTGTCTTCCCTTGTTCTCTAGGTGGGCGCCTGATTGCTGAACTTGAACTGCTTTCCCTTGCAACTTGAGCTACTTTCCCTTGTTCTCCAGGTGGGCGCCTGAAGGCTGAACTTGACCTGCCTTCCTTCGAAACTGCTTTCCCTTGAAACTCGAACTATTTTCCCTTGAAACTTGAACTGTCTTCCCTTGTTCTCCAGGTGGGCGCCTGATTGCTGAAACTTTCTGTGTTCCCTTATTTTCTAGGTGAGTTCCTGCAATCAAAACAAACAAAACGAACAAAATTTTTATGCCCCAGTTTGCACCTGCAAGTAAAAACCTTCTCGCACAGCCTTTGTGCTGACAAAATTTGGTCACGGCACTTTAAAAATTCAAGCTTCCAAGCTTTGATTTGGACATAGTCTTCGTCGCTGTTTCAAACAAAGAAAACTTGTGAGTTTAAACATGGTGGTTGGTTTGTGGCTTTGACTTTGCGGGCGATTGCTCCTTCACTTGCCATGATAACCTTGATTTCAACTTGAAAGACCTTGCCTGTTTATTGACTAACCAGTTTCTCTGTCATCCTTATCACAGAAAATACCTCTGATCCGTTCAAACCCAATATCCTCTATCTGTTGCATTTGCTCATGAATTGACATTTACCGAACCATTGTATTTCACATGAATCCCAAAACACGTTGATTTTTACCAACTCGGTGCGCTTGCTGTTCTTTCCTGACGTAGGCCACTTTG
The DNA here is from genome assembly GCF_001879085.1 of Nicotiana attenuata. Classification (NCBI taxonomy): domain Eukaryota; kingdom Viridiplantae; phylum Streptophyta; class Magnoliopsida; order Solanales; family Solanaceae; genus Nicotiana; species Nicotiana attenuata. The sequence goes on from NW_017676796.1 coordinate 11,278, forward strand.
ATGTGCAAGACAGATTCCGCTTTGTGCAATTAGAAAGCTGGTAGCATATTTTGAAGTCATTTCTCACTTGTTTTGACCAAACTGACTCAAAAGAGGACTTGAACAACAAAAGGACCAGAGTAAGGGATAATGGAAAGACATGAGACCTACAAAGTAGATACGTATCAGATGTGGATACCAACTCTAATGACCATGACACGCATTTTTGGACTAATGGCCTAATCTGTCAAGAAAGTCTAATGTTCAAACTCCCGCCGTACTATCTTTGCCGTGAAACTGGGCTTCAATGCTCCGATCATCCTAGCCGATTCATGATCCTCATTCGACTTGTGGTGCCCAAAGGGTTTTCACCATCAAGCCTTTCTCATTTTGTCCTTTCTCTCAACTCACCGTCGCCTTATTGTGCCTGTGAAGGTTTTCACCAATAAGACTCTCATATTGTTCTTTTCTTTTTATTTCCTCTGATTTCGCAGATGACAAGGCATTACCCATAGTAAAACATCATATGCTCCTGGCATGTCCAGCTCGACACTCTCAAAGATTATTCGGGAGGTCTTTATTGGACCGTAATGTGGCTTTTGGATAGGGTTAGAAAGAAAAGATATCATAAAGGTTCAAAACAACTTGAATGGGTTTAGAATCACAACTTGGGAATCAGATTTTTTACAAACCGCAACTTCTGCCCCAGTTTTCTTGCTTGGGGACTTTGAATTTTTATTTTGATGGGACCGAACCGTGAGGCTGCCTACGTATCCTTAAAAGGAATCAGGTCGAACGTAGTTCATGACATAGGAATTGCTTTGTTTTTTTTTGTACTTTTCTCTTTTTTCTTTTCTTCTTTTCTCTCTCTTTTTCTCTCTTTTTTTTCTTTTCTTTTCTTTCTTTTCATTTCTTCTCTTTTCTTTTCTTTCTTTTGCTTTACTTACTTTTTTTTCAATTTCTTTGCTCTTTTCCTCTTCTCTTTTCCCTCTTATATCTTCTTTATTTATCTTTTGTATCTGTGTTTCTGAACTTTGCTACTGATTCCAAAAGAGAGGTATGAAAGAAAATAAATAAGGCTCAAAAGGGGTAACAAAGGATAAAGTGTTTAGATAGCAGAAGGAGGGCATCCCAATCTCTAAGAATACCAAGTATAACACATGCAACCTGAAGATGAAAAATGAAGATCATGCATAGCATTTCGTTTGTAGCATCGGCGTTGGTATCACAGATATGCCTTCCACCTTTTTAGTGCCTTGTCAAGTACAGAGCTCTTCTTGGGTGATTTCTTCTTCAAAATGGATGTGGTCCGTTGGCTTTATGTTGTAACTTAAGATTCACTTGAACTGAAAGTTGCTTGCTTCAAGTTGTCCGAGATGCACTTTACTGTAACAAATTCTTGTCGTCCTCTTAACTTCCCAAACCATCTGCCCCAGTCTCACACAATTCGGTCTTTAAATGATCTCAAAATGTCCAAATCTGTACTTATTTCCCTCAAATGTCCCTATCATCTTCAAACTTGTTTCATTGCTTCATGATTAAACTAACTTTTATGACCAGGCCTAGAATTATGCGTGCATGTCATGTCACTAGAGCCAGCATGAAAAGAACTATAAAAGGAGAAGAGAACTAAACAAAAAATGACTAGAAATGACAGAAGATAGGAAATTGCTTTAGACAGACGGTGAAATGGTTCGAACAACAAAACAAGCAAACTAATCTGGGGTTACAACCCCGGCACAAACCTAGACAACACTAAATGAGTTACTACGACTAAACGAACCAGGCAAAATAAAAGGATAGAAGGGTTTCAGTCACAAGACAATATCCGGATTACAACCCTGAGATAACCCGGACAACAGAAATGACAACAAAATAAACTACCAAGACTCCTTCCCGGCTAGCCACGAAAGGAGCGTCTTTCCAATTACCAAGCACGGCATCTTAACCGTTGGGTTCCACATCAATATTGCTAAGACCATTACCAACTTTAATATCATTAACTTCAGTCAGCAAGTTCCCAAGAGGATTCGCATGCTCCCTGTCACTGTCCTTGATCACAATTATCCCTTCTTGAATCATTCTTTCTATTTCCCTTTTCAAGGAACGACAATCTTCAATGCTATGCCATTGGAAGTTAGAGTGGTACATGCATCGTACAATAGGATCAAAAACTTTTGCATATGGGTCTGGAGTATAGCTGAGGAGCGGCTCAATCAGGCCAGAATGCTTTAACTTTTCAAACAAGCTTGTGTAGGACTCCCCGATTGACGTGAAACTATTTCTTTGCCTTTGTTTCCCTCCATGCCCCAGTTTTCTAGGGTTGTTGGATGCTCGAAAATGCTGTGAAGGCAAAAGTGCATTATGCGGTGCTGGCGCTCGCCATGAGGAATGACCCACTGGTTGGACAGATGGCCGGACGTTGTTCGGAGGATAATGCTGGGGTGGATTATGTGGAGCTCGGGGATATTTATGGGGTCGGTATTGAGTCTGAAAGCATTTAGCATGAATGCCCACTGGATCTTGTCATTGGCGCGCTCAACATCTTTTCTATTTCTCTTTCTTCCACTCAAACTTACTGAGATGTTCTGAATGTCTTTTGTAGTATCTTTCAATGCAGAATAACTCATGATTTTGCCTGAATTGATTCCCTCTTCTACCATCTCCCCCATTTTTATCACATCATTGAATGGTTTACCCAAGGCCGGGATCAAATGACTGAAGTAGGTGGGCCCCTGGGCTTGTAGGAAAAGCTCAAACATTTCTTATTCACCAATCGGGGGACTGACTCGAGCAGCTTGTTCCCTCCATCAGAGCCCAAACTCCCTAAAGCTTTCCTCGGGTTTCTTTTCCATCTTAGATAGGGAGGAGCGGTCTAGGATAATGTCTACATTGTACTGATGGTGCTAAACAAAATCTTGGGCCATGTCACCCCATGCATGTCACTTACTGACATCTTGACGAGTAAACCACTTCAAGGATTCCCCACTCAAACTCTCACTGAAATGTACCATCAACAACTCACCTTTCCCCCCAACACTTCTCATTTCACTGCGATAACCCCTCAAATGGGCTACTGGATCTCCACTCCCATAATACAAATTAAACTTTGGCATCTTAAACCCTTTCAGCTTTCTGGACATCTCATCTTGCTCTTCCTTTCCTGTGAACTTTTTATTTTCAACATGAAGCTCAATCCGAGGGCTATGATGGTGTGAGTCAGGGACCTTGTGGGTAACCTCGGAGGGGTAATATTGGGCATCATGAGTTTTGAGTGGGTGTTCATTGTTGGATCTAAGAAGGGAAGATTGTTGAGAAGTTGTGACGGTGGGGATAGTGGATATGACAGGTGGGCAATTTTTGGGAAAGGTAGTTGGAGGACGAGTGACGGAGCTGCTAGGGTGGTTGGGAAAGTTGTGACAAGCGGGAGAATCTGGAGGGTATGGGGGATCATCTGGCACTATGACCGGAGTTTGGGTAAGGAAGCTAGGTGGTGGCGGGGGTGGTGCCTTCCCAGTCATCCAAGCCTGATACATGTCCATCATGTGTTGTCTCAACATCCTTACCTCATCAGCCAACCCAGTGTCCTGTTCAACCAATTGCTTTCGGGCACCGGTATCAACCAACTCAATTCTGTTGTTGTCTGCCATTGCTTTTTGACTTTATGTTGTAGAGAGGAGTTACCACTTTAAGAACCACAAACCAACTACCCTTCTGCTATGAAGATAACAAAATGAGGTCATCACGTTAGCGTTAGGGAATTTAACATAAGTTAATCTCACTTAATGTGCAATGCACATAGCCACAGTTATCGATTCTAAAATGACTTCGAGGGTATGAAGGTCATATGGCATCATCCCAATTTCACTCCTTTTGCTCCATTTCCTTCTTTATTTTCCTTTCTAGCACCGCTTGGTTTTTTTTTTGTTTTTTTATTTCCTTTCTCTTTTTTCTTCTAATTATCACTCTTTTCTTTCCTCTCATATCTCACATCCCATAATTCACCCCTTTTTTCTGTTTCTTTTTTCCTTTTTCTTTTTAAATAAAAAAATAATTCGATCGAACCCTATGTAGGTTGCCTACGTGTCATGTCCCTCATGAATCAGATCAAGCGTAGTTCTAGAAAAGTAATGGATAAATTAAACTAAAAAAAATCTTTTTGGATTATTCATTTACAATTTTTTTTTTGATTTTCAAATACAAAACAGGAAATATGATAATGAGAGACTCAACTCAACTATACTACGACAAACTCCGACACCAACTAAAAGAATCATTACTACCGGACATGACTATAAAGTACAAGATAACATTAAAGAAACAAACTCAAAACATAAAAAATCTCCTTAAGCTAACTCCTGGATGCAACGGTCTTGACTGGATGGTGCCGGGGTGTCCGTCATGCTCAAACTCCGGCAAGTAGATCCACACCTGTATAGAAAACTAAAACCAAATAGAGTTAAGGATTTAGAACACTATGTGAGGCAATAAACCCCCTATGGGACACATGCAAGACATGATTGAGGCTATTTTTGCAAAATGACTTATGTGGCCAAAAGGTGGCTAGAAGTGCAAACTCAACAAAAGCCTTTAAGACATGGAAAAATTACTTGTAGAAATGGCCTATGTGGCCAAAAAAATGGCTAAGCATGCAAATTCAACGTAATGGATCTTAAACTGAGAGGACACCTTGTTGTGGACCTAGGACTCTAAGACATGGGTTGATTGAACCACTTTTGCGAAAATAGCCCTATTTTGCAAAACGGCCTATGTGGCCAAAAGCGGTCGACATGCAAATTTGACAAGGATGGACCTTAAAGTAGAGAGACACCTAATTGTGGATTTGGAGACTCTCCCGACACAATTAAACAAACCACTTTGCGAAAATAGCCCTATTTTGCAAAACGACCGATGTGGCCAAAAATGGCTGGAGATGCAAGATTTGGCTATGACCCTCGAAACCAAGAACCTAAGACTCACTAGGAAGACCGGACCCAATGTGGGTTGCCTACGTATCACACCCCGAAAGACGAGAATCAGGTATGCGTAGTTGGGGAAGATTGGATACGGGCGAGAATTAAAAATTAAAAAAGAATTTAAAGAATTTTTTTTTTTTGAAAAATAATGAAACATTTAAACTCTTTTTGGATTTTCTTTTTTGCTTTTTTTTTGATTTTTTTTTGGAAGATGATGGGAAAGTGTAAAATTTTTTTGATTTTTCATTTCCATTTTTTTTGGGTTTTTTCTTAAAAAAGTGTCAAAGAAAATTATAACTGGGACCTACTTGCTTTATTTTTTTACATTTCACCCTCTTTTTTCATTTATCCTCAACCCTCCTTGGTCCGCCAAATGACACCTTGAAGATTGCAACATGTAGCACATAGAATGCATCAGTATGCTCTTTATTTTTTAGGGACACCTATCCTAGACGGACCCAACCCCTGTGTTGAGTCCCCAAAGTCAAATGCACATGATGGAAACAAACGTTCCTACTAGGGATCCGGCATGAGGCTGAGTTATTCTAGGTTTAAAACCTGGGTGTATTTGTTCTAGACCTGGCATACCCGAGCGGACAGCTCGAGCCGAGGGGGGCAGCGTACCGAGAATACAGAAGTTTCACCAGCTTTGCAACTTGTCCGAACCTCATTCTAAAATTGGATATGACTCTAACAGAAGAGAAGTCACACGAAGTGCACACTTCCCAGATGATTTAGAAGACACAGAGAGAAGAGGGTTTCGCAACAATTTATATTCAGTCCAAACAATATCAAAGTGGTAAAAAGCAAAATTTAGCACATTAAGCTCAAACACGTAAAAATCAGACAATAAATAAAAGCCAATTATAACAGTTACTCTAAGCTCGAATTCTGAACCACTGAACCAGAAGTTCTGGGTTCTTTTCCCCAGCAGAGTCGCCAGAGCTGTCACACCTCCTTTTTCTCACCCCCGAAAGGGTATAAGGGAGTTTTTTCCAATTAAAGTGACAATCGAAATGGGATTATTTTATTTAAAATTCAGAGTCGCCACTCGGGATAATTTATGGTGTCCCAAGTTACCGGTTGAAATCCCGAATCGAGGAAGTTGACTCTTATTTATGGTCTACGAACACAGAAATCTGGGTAAGGAATTGTGTTAACCCGGGAGAAGGTGTTAGGCATTCCCGGGTTCCGTGGTTTTAGCACGGTCGCTCAACTATTATTATTGGCTTAATTATCTGATTAATTACACATTTTAAACCTACGTGCATTCTTAACTTTCTAGCCGCTTTAAAGTTTTCAGGAGGGTTCATGATTTTTTTTTGAAAACACATCGTAACCCACGCTACATGAAATGCGCCCGCGGTTCACGGCATGTTTATTTTATTTAACATTATTGGAAATTGAAGTCGGTTCACATGAAATGCACACCCGAGCCCCTTTAATCTAATTTGGCATAGTTCAGTTGATGAATAGCAACCCAATCTCTGTACTGTGACAAAATCATGTTCAGCTATAACCAATTCGAGTAAACACGAGCAGATAACCGAACAACAAATTCAAGACCACGGAGAATAATTACAGAAACAATGGGATCACATCACAAACAAATAATTAACATTAAGCTCGAATAAAGTAAATAGAGAATGAAAGAGTTGAACCTCAATATAGCCGGAACCGTGGACGGAACTCGAATTAGCACCGGAAAACTCGAATTAACGTATTTCTGCTGTTGGCAAAAAAAGAATTTGATCTTAAGGCTCATCTAAAGATCAGGTTGTGACATGTTCTGTCACATGGATATGCACAGTCCATTGCCTTCATACCCGATCGATCAAAGTGCCAAACTCATGCAACAAATGTAGACAGGAGTTTTGGTCCAAGGTGTCTTTGTTACCACATGACAAAAACCATTAACAAACAAATACGTGTGTCTTAAATTAATAAAACTGCATCATAATTGCCTCAATATCCAAATCTTATTCATCAACTTGTCTTCTTCACTTAAAACCAAACGCCTTAGGTATATTTTTGCCAAATGAAATGTGAAGATACAACACCGGAAAACTTAAACAACGACAACATGACAGAAATGCGAATCTGCCCGGAGACCTCAGCGGACAGCGGCGATTTCAGTAACCTCAGCTCAAATGAAACTCCATCTCACCACTGTTTCTGTCCGTTTCCTCTATATGGATTAGAAATGAGAAAATTAGTTCAACTTTTCACTCATGTTCTCTCCCTATGTGTATGTGTGTGCGTGCGTGATTTTCAGGCTGGTTTCCGGCGAGTTAAAGAAGAAGAAGGGGTCAGCGGGGTAACTTATCGAGCCTTGTTGCTCTGTTTTGGAGAGAGGAAGAAGAACAACGGTATGGTGTTTTCAGTGGTGAAGGAGATGAAGGAGGTCTGGTTCGTTGGGTGAGGGTGTGGCTGTTGCAGCTCGTTTTCTGGTGAGTTGGGATTGGAGTTGGGAACCTGTGGTCATTGGTTGCTCGGCGTGAAAATGGGACAACACTGAGGGCTGATGGTTTCCAGCGAGGGGTCGCTGGAATTGGGGGTCGCGTGTTTGGTTGAAGAAGAAGCAGAATGGTGGGGGAGAGATTAACGGGTGTAATGGCTGCTGAAGAGTTATTCTCTTAAGTCTTCATGAAGAAGACGATCGCTAAGGTTCGGGGGGGGGGGGGTGTGAAAAACGGCTCTGCTTTTTGGTAGCTCTCTAGGTTAGCTATTTTTTTCAGATTTCAGGCGTTAGTCTAGGGGGTCTAGGGGTCTAGGTTTTATTAAAGGAAAGAAGGGTTTTTCAGTGGGTTTAAAAGGGTATTGGACTTTAAATTAAGAAATTAGGTTGGGTCTATGTCTTGTTGGGTCTTAATTTTGGGCTAAGAAGACTAAAAAAACATAAAATATAAAACCTACTCTTAATTAATTAAAATACACTACCAAGATAAAACTAGATATTAAAAGTGAAACTATTTTTGTATTTTCAAATATTATATTAAAATAAAAATATGGTACTATCTTTGTATTTTTTTAGTTTTACGAAAGGTACATAAACTAAAAACAACTAAAAAGAAGAAATATTTTTGTAATTTTTATTTTGTGACGAAATAAAGTAAAAGTGTCAAAATTAGTCGAAATAACTATATTAGACCTAAACTACGTATTTAAATGCTAAAATATATAAAATCTTGGGGAGGGTCAAAAATCACATGTCTACAGCTGCCCCTCTTTGACTGGAAATACGAAGTATTTTCAGACAAAGACGACTAGACAGGTTTTTTGACCCGACCCTATTAAGAGAGACCGAAACTAAGAGAAAGGGGAATGTGACTGAACCCTAGTATCTGAGCTGCCTACATATCCTTGGCTTTAGAGGAATCAGGCCATGTGTAGTTCAGGAGTGAGTGAGATGATGGAGTATACCAAGGTAGAGAGCCGATCAAGTGCTGTTCCGTCGAGGTTCCGGTCCGCTGTCCTGTTATTACATCAAATCAAAATGATAAAGACTAACTAAGCCTGTCAACTATGAGTTACAAGATTCCTATCTATAAGTCTTCTGAAGCTTGATCTTGAGTCTTGAATGGTTCTTCATGCAGACTTTAGATCTGAACCTTGACACTTGCTAGCTGCAGGTGCTAGTTCATTCTTCTTCGGATCAAGACCGGACACACTGTGCTTGTGACTTCAGTCATGTCTTGAGCAATCCACCTCATGTCTCAGCTTCTGCATTTTGGATTCACTTCCCTTTCCTTTTTTTTTATATTGTGGATTGAGATTACTTCTGTTGATCATCCCGGACTGTTGACTCGTACTCTCTAGGTGAGCTTCCTTCATTGCTGACTTGAATGCATTCTGAAGTGAATTCCCTTGTTTTCCAGGTGGGCGCCTGATTGCTGAACTTGACCTGTCTTCCTTCGAAATTGCTTTCCCTTGACTTGAAATGTTTTCCCTTGTTCTCCAGGTGGGCGCCTGATTGCTGAACTTGACCTGTCTTCCTTCGAAATTGCTTTCCCTTGAAACTTGAACTGTCTTCCCTTGTTCTCCAGGTGGGCGCCTGATTGCTGAACTTGAACTGTCTTCCTTTGAAACTGCTTTCCCTTGAAACTTGAACTGTCTTCCCTTGTTCTCCAGGTAGGTGCCTGATTGCTAAGCTTGAACTGTCTTCCTTCGAAACTGCTTTCCCTTGAAACTTGAACTGTCTTCCCTTGTTCTCCAGGTGGGTGCCTGATTGTTGAGCTTGAACTGTCTTCCTTCGAAACTGCTTTCCCTTGAAACTTGAACTGTCTTCCCTTGTTCTCCAGGTGGGCGCCTGATTGTTGAGCTTGAACTGTCTTCCTTCGAAACTGCTTTCCCTTGAACTTGAACTGTCTTCCCTTGTTCTCCAGGTGGGTGCCTGATTGCTGAACTCGAACCGTCTTCCTTCGAAACTGCTTTCCCTTGAACTTGAATTGTCTTCCCTTGTTCTCCAGGTGTGTGCCTGATTGCTGAACTCGAACTGCTTCCTTCGAAACTGCTTTTCCTTTGAGTTGTCTTCCCTTGAAACTGCTTTCCCTTGAACTCGAACTGGCTTCCCTTGTTTTCCAGGTGGGCGCCTGATTGCTGAACCTCGAACTGCTTTCTCTTGAGACTGCTTTTCCTTTGGACTGTCTTCCCTTGTTCTCCAGGTGGGCGCCTGATTGCTGAACCTGAACTGCTTTCCTTTCCCTTGCACCTTGTGTTGTCTTTCCTTGTTCTCCAGGTGGGCGCCTGATTGCTTGATCTTCGAACTGCTTTCCCTTCGCAACTGTTTTCCCTTAAAATTGTCTTCCCTTGTTCTCCAGGTGGGCGCCTGATTGCTGAACTTGAACTGCTTTCTCTTGAGACTGCCTTTCGCTTGAACTATCTTCCCTTGTTCTCCAGGCTGGCGCCTGATTGCTGAACCTGAACTGCCTCTCCTTGCACTGCTTTTCCTTTGAACTATCTTCCCTTGTTCTCCAGGGGGGCGCCTGATTGCTGAACCTGAACTGCTTTTTCTTGAGACTGCCTTTCGCTTGAACTATCTTCCCTTGTTCTCCAGGTGGGCACCTGATTGCTGAACTTGAACTGCTTCTTCTTGAACTTTCTTCCCTTGTTCTTCAGGTGGGCACCTGATTGATGAACTTGAATTGCTCTCCCTTGAAACTGCTTTTCCTTTGAACTATCTTCCCTTGTTCTCCAGGTGGGCGCCTGATTGCTGAACCGAAACTGCTTTTTCTTGAGACTGCCTTTTCTTTGAACTGTCTTCCCTTGTTCTCCAGGTGGGCACCTGATTGCTGAGCTTGGACGGCCTTCCTTTCCCTTGCAACTTGAATTGCTTTCCCTTGTTCTCTAGGTGGGCGCCTGATTGCTTGATCTTCGAACTGCTTTCCTTTGCAACTTGAGCTGTTTTCCCTTGTTCTCCAGGTGGGCGCCTGATTGCTGAACTTGANGGGGGGGGGGGGGGGGGGGGGGGGGGGGGGGGGGGGGGGGGGGGGGGGGTTGTGTGAAAAACGGCTCTACTTTTTGGTAGCTCTCTAGGTTAGCTAGTTTTTTTTAGATTTCAGGCGTTAGTCTAGAGGGTCTAGGTTTTATTAATGGAAAGAAGGGTTTTTCAGTGGGTTTAAAAGGGTATTGGGCTTTAAATTAAGAAATTGGGTTGGGTCTATGTCTTGTTGGGTCTTAATTTTGGGATAAGAAGACTAAAAAACATAAAAATATAAAACCTACTCTTAATTAATTAAAACACACTACCAAGATAAAACTAGATATTAAAAGTGAAACTATTTTTGTATTTTTAAATATTATATTAAAATAAAAATAAGGTACTATTTTTGAAATTTTTTTAGTATTACGAAAGGTACATAAACTAAAAGCAATTAAAAAGAAGAAATATTTTTGTAATTTTCTTTGTGACGAAATAAAGTAAAAGTGTCAAAATTAGTTGAAATAATTATATTAGACCTAAACTAAGTATTTAAATGCTAAAATATATAAAATCTTGGGGAGGCTCAAAAATCACATGTCTACAGCCGTATTTTACAGTTTTCAAACCTCAGCCACGTTACTCTGTTTTAACCACTTTAAATGATATTTTAAAAGATATTTTGAGCTGAGTTTCATGTTTTACAGTTGCCCGAGGGGCTTATGAGATTCTGACTGAGTAAGGCCTAGGGCCTGTATTGTGACGTTACTTTTGGGTTAGGCTGCACGCCACAGCAGTGATATACTAATTATGATAATGAGGCCGGGGGCCTGAGATTGTACGCCACGAGGTGGCTTGAGATTGATATGAGGCCGAGAGCCTGTTTATGATGCCACAAGATGGCTTTATATTGCGCTTGGGCCGTAAGGGGCCCCTCCCGGAGTCTGTACACCCCCAGTGAGCGCAGATACCCATTGTGATATGAGATATAGCCCGAGGGGCTGGTATTGTTCTGTAATGTTGCCCGAGGGGCTGATTCTGTTGTTACTGTGCACGAGGGGCAGTTCTTATATGTTTACCTTTTCTAGCTATTTTTCCTCTATTTGTTTAACTGGTTAAAAGGTGTTTTATGATATTTCACTGTTTAATTGCCTTTACTGATTTTGTTCTGCCTCTTATAGCTTAATGTTGTGTTTAACGTGATTTTGTATGGCTCAGTCTTCATTTATTGTTATTACTCACTGAGTTGGAGTACTCACTTTACTCCCTGCACCCCTGTGTGCAGATTCGGGCTCTACATGTCCTGCTAGCAAGGGTTGAGAGCTGTCCAGCAGATTTTCGGAGATTTACTAGGTAGCTGCCCGGCGATTCGCAGCCCAGTGCAATCTCCATCTATCTTATTCCATTTCTGATTCAGTTATGTAGTAGTGGAGTAGACTTTCAGACTTGTAGTATGGTTTTAGATGCTCATGACTGGTGACACCCCAATGTCGGGCTGTGTTGATTTTTAATTCCGCAAATTATACTGTTCACTAATATTTTTGGGATTTTATTTCTATTAAAGACTTGGTATTCATTATCTTAATTGCTTAAAGTGAATTGGAAGTGTGTCGGTTGGCCTTGTCTTCACGAGAGGTGCCATCACGACCAGGTTTGGGTTTAGGGTCGTGACAAGTTGGTATCAGAGCCTAGATTACATAGGTCTCATCAGTCATGAGCAGGTTTAGTAGAGTCTCACGGATCGGTACGGAGACGTCTGTATTTATCCTCGAGGGGCTGCAGAACCTTTAGGAAAAACTTCACATTCTTGAATTCTTATCGTGCGTCCTTGATTCAGCTTGAAAAGTAACTCTTTGAATTCTTTCCACGCGTTCGTATGTGTCACACCTCCTTTTTACACACCTACCCCGAAGGATAATGTATAAGGGAGTTTTTCCATTTAAAGTGACATTATTCGAAATGGAATTATTTATTTATTTTTAGAGTCGCCACTTGGGAAAGGATTGGCTTTTGGTGTCCCAAGTCACCGGTTTAGCTTGAATCCCAAATCGAGGAAAATAGTCGACTTCCCATTTGGAGTCTGCGAACCAGAAATTCTGAATAAGGAATTCTGTTGACCCGAGGGAAGGTGTTAGGCACCCCCGGATCCCGTGGTTCTAGCACGGTCGCTTAAATTATTATAAATGGCTAAAATCTGATTTTTATACATGTCATCCTATAGTGCAATTTGAGAATTATTTAACCGCTTTTAGTTGAAATTTTTTTTAAGAAAGTGAACGTCGTTTAAAAACGTGTTTTCGGATCACATCACATGAAATGCACCCGGATCCTCGACACATTCTTATTCAACGTTTTGGAATTTGGATTTGGGTTGCATGAAATGCACACCCGTATTTAAGAAGGTAAAATTATTAAAAACGTGCCTAAAGCGACTAACGGGTTATTAACTTTGCGGGAGGCCGCGAAATTTACTAAACGGCACCCCCGGATTCTAATTATTTTGATATAAGCATTTAATGAGGGCCCCGCAATTTGTGTGTTTTGTTTGGCGAGGCTCATCTCACTTTATTATTTAAAGGCCAAACTAAAGTGACCTATGATTTTTTATTTATTTTTTTGTCTCTAAAAGGGCCTGATTAATTTACATTTATAAATTCGGGTCTCGGGTTCAAGTCCGAATTCATACAAAAGGAAACCCTCCTAATTTGAACCCGCTACTTAACTCGAGAACCTAAATTTATATTTGCAAATCAATCCCCATATTCCTAATATAATTTCAAGGATTTTTGATTTCAGCATTTTTGGGGCTTCAAACTTGGCCTAATCCTTGTAACATGAAGCTGCCCGGCAATTTGGACTTCATTGAAGTCCAGTCTGATCAGAAATAAGCTGGGCCTTTCCCATTGAGGAGCTGGGCTGAACGTCAGGCCCGGTGATGTGTTCACAGAATGGTAACAACTAGAACTGGGCCCTAGTTGAGCCTGGCCCTTGTGATCAACCTGACCCATACCAAAAACGCATAATCGCATAAACATAATGTCTAATTATCAGATCTGAATTATAACTTAAATCCTTAACATAGATCAACTGAATTGTTTGAATCTGCATAATAATAACGAATTACTCATCATTTTCGCATAACCTAAATCACTAACACTTTTTATAACATTTGAATCCTAAATCGACTTTACCAATGACAATGAAAAAACACAGAACTTGCATCTTGGAGATTTGTTGAACCATAAATTCATTACTTGAATCATGATTCTTCAATGACATACATGTCTAGCAGATACTCTGATTTTTTGAATATAGGGATGGGTAAATCAAATGAAAATGAACTCAACACACTGAAACCTCTTTCAATTGCGGATAAACTTGATCCACATTAGAGCTAAAATAATAAAACACAGTCCATAATTCTCATGACTCTAACAATCCAAAAATAGCTATAACAATAAGAACTAAGAACTAACTCTATGCTAAATACAATCCAATGATAACTCTTTGTAATGAACCTATAATATCACTAATATCAGAATTATGCTGTTGACAATTAAACTATTCACTGAACACAATTACCCTAGACTAATCAACAGTCCAATACCAACTGGCAGTCCAAAATAGTCCAAATCAACTTAAAAGCAGTCCTAATTATACAGTCCATGTGTCTATTGTCCATGTAATACAAGCAACAGCTGACCAAATAACTACAAATATCTATTTAACTACAAACAACAGAAAATATCCCACACACAAGATCTAATGAACACTTTTTATTTCAACTCCAATTCAAAGCTACATCGAGGTGAATTCAAAGATGTGTACCTGGAATTTGAAATACAACAAGGACAAGGAGAAGTCAACAGCAGGTAACAACAGCTGGTATCCAACAGTTAACAACAGCAACAATTGGAATAACTTAAACCAAAATAACTTCACAAAAACCCAAGCAAACACCACAGAAAATGCAGCACCCAGTAAATGACCATAAAACTGACTGATTGAAACCCACAAACTGCTCGAAATCAAAAAAGGCACACTCCCGAACTTCAACTACCAGAATCTGAGCAAAGAAATGCAGATCAATCCGCTAACACTTGAAATTAACCCTAAAATTGAATAGAACAGTACTTTTTTTTATTTTCAGTGATTTTTCTATTGTTTTTGGTTTTTTTGGAAGAGCTAGATCTAAAACTTGGACTTGAAATTCAAAATTCAAAACTCAAATTTTCAGCAATGTTTTTTTTGGGGGGGGGNGCTGAAAAACTTCTAGAAACTTTTAGGGATTTTCCAGATGTCCAAACTTTGGGAAATTTTTAGAGGGTCTCAAAACTTGTTTATCAAGGCACTAGGCTTGCCTTTTATAGGCAGAAATAAGGGCAGAAGGTTC
>NW_017676796.1:28686-28838 GCF_001879085.1 Nicotiana attenuata
GGATATTTAAGGAACGGGATCCTATGCTACCATGATCTGTTTTTCTTTTGGGATTTTCATTTTTATTTCTTTTCTTCTTTCTTTTGTTTTCCTCTCTTTATGTTTTCCTTTTTATTTAGCAAAACACATGAAAGAACTTGGGGGGGGGGGGG
>NW_017676796.1:28858-30557 GCF_001879085.1 Nicotiana attenuata
TGTGCTCTTCCGATCTGAGGGGGGGAAACTTCCTTTTTGGTCGTTTTCCCGCTGCAAAGCTGTTTCAGTGCTTGTGCATTTTATTTCTTTTGGGTTGCACCTGCTTCTTGCACGGTTGCTCTGAATAAAACCTGTTTTCAACAAAGAACAATTTGTTAATTTGAAACAGTGGTTGGTTTTGTGGCCTTGATCATCCCAATCTCTTGATCCCGGCCCCCTTTCTGTTGAGAACTTTGCTGCTCGTTTGCCTTGAGGGTGAATCTTTTTTCAAACCGACCGGGTTCAGCCTTAGGACTTCATGATGACTCGCACGTGTGGGCTCTAACCCTTTTACTTTATTCTGCCCTTAGGACTTTTGCCTTTTTCTTTCTTTTCCAATGTCTTTGCTTCGAAAGCATCAACCACCATGGTCAATCGGGATTGGACTGACGCGTCCACTGAGGCTGAGTATTTTCTTCGGCTCTTGCTAGGCGGAGCCCTGTGAAATCGGTCCTGCCACCTTTTCTTTGTAGTAATTCGGAATCAGTGTTAAACCGAAAAGGACTCAAAGAGAAGTATGAAAAAAGGCAAGCATATGAGTTTGAAGAGAAGCGTCCCTTTCGAGGGAAAAAAAGGACTTATCTGGGGTGCATGCTGGCTTCAAATGAACATGACATGCTTCTTGGACTGGACGCCCGACCCACACAAATTTTCCAGCTTCCATTGTCCCGCATTTCAAAACCAGGGAACCTTGCCAGGACTCTCTCAGTGATGAGATGTCTTCTTTTCGGCCGACAGCGCCCTTTACGGGTTTTCGCCAATCGACCTCTCTCATTTCTCTTCTCACCGTCGCCCGATAGTGCTCTTTGCGAGTTTTCACTAAGCGGACTCTCTCATTTTCAGTTTCTCTACTCACCATCGCCTTATGGTGCCCGAAGGTTTTCACCGATAAGACTCTCTCATTTTATTTAACTCAATTTGCATTGTGTTAGATTCCAACAATAACGTTTTCCATTTCCCTGCCTTTGCTAATTGATCGGAAGGACTTGGACAAGGTTTTGGGGTAAAAAGGATTTTGGGCGGAACTACAACTTTGGAACCATTTCAGCGGATTCATGGCCGAACCATTATATCATCTGCCCCAGTTTCATTTTTTGGGGAAATTGGGATTTTTGTTTTGGTGTGACTGAACCTCCGGGAGAGGTTGCCTACGTATCCTTTCGGAATCAAGTCAAACTTAGTTCAGGGAAAACATTTGGTTTTGTTGTTTTTGTTTTCGTTTTCGTTTTCTTTTTCTTTTTCTTTTTCTTTTCATCATATTTTCTTCTCTTTTCTTTTCTTTTTTTTTCTTTTTCATATTATTGTTTTTTCTTTTTTTTTCTTTTTTTTTCTTTTTTTTTCTTTGTCTTTTTCTTCGTTTAATAATACTTTTGGGTCCCAAAGAGGGTAGCCAAAGAAGAGTAACCGGCTCAAACTGGGTTTGCGAAGGGTTGATAATGTTTGGATAGCGGAAAGGAAAGCCTTCGTCATCTCAACTGCGCAAAGTCATCCTCATAGAAGGTCTTGACATAATACCTTTTTACTGCATCTGCATTGACCGCTGTTTCGGGATCATTTCCTTCGATATCTCCCAGATACAGTGCTCCCCTTGGCAATATCTTCCGGATGATGTATGGACCCTTTTCAATTAGGTGTCTAATTTTTTCCTTTGGCTTTCCTA
>NW_017676796.1:30565-39045 GCF_001879085.1 Nicotiana attenuata
TTTTGACTGCATCTGCATTGACTGCTGTTTCAGGGTCATTTCCTTCGATGTCTCCCAGATACAATGCTCCTCTTGGCAATATCTTTCGGATTATGTATGGACCTTTCCAATTAGGGGCAAACTTTCCTTTTGCTTCCTGGTGATGAGGGAGAATGCGTCTGAGTACAAGCTGTCCCACTTCAAAATTCCTGGGACGCACTTTCTTGTTATAAGCGCGGGCCATTCTTTGTTGGTATAACTGCCCATGACAAACTGCGGCCATCTGTTTTTCATCAATTAATGACAATTGCTCTAGCCGGGTCTTAACCCACTCACTGTCCTCAATCTCCGCTTCAACAATTATCCGAAGTGAAGGAATTTCTACTTCTACAGGTATGACAGCTTCAGTACCGTAAACCGACAAGTACGGTGTCGCTCCAATTGATGTACGCACTGTGGTACGATACCCGAGTAATGCGAAAGGTAGCTTTTCATGCCATTGCCTGGAGCTTTGAATCATCTTTCTCAAAATCTTCCTGATGTTCTTATTTGCTGCTTCAACAGCACCGTTGACTTTTGGCCGATAAGGAGTAGAGTTTCTATGCGTTATCTTGAATTGTTCACATACCTCTCTCATCAGACGACTGTTCAAATTTGCATCATTGTCGGTAATGATAGTTGCAGGAATGCCAAAGCGGCAAATGAGATTGGAGTGCACAAAGTCTACCATAGCTTTCTTGGTGACCGACTTGAGAGTGATGGCCTCAACTCATTTTGTGAAATAGTCAATTGCCACCAATATAAATCTATGCCCATTCGAAGCTTTTGGCTCGATCGGCCCAATGACATCTATACCCCAAGCAACAAATGGCCAAGGTGCTGACATCGGATGGAGTTCTGTTGGAGGTGCATGAATCAAATCACCGTGCACCTGACATTGATGGCATTTTCGAACAAAGCTGAAACAGTCCTTTTCCATAGTTATCCAGTAATACCCTGCTCGCAGAATTTTCTTTGCCAGCACATAACCATTCATATGAGGTCCGCATACTCCCTGCGTGCACTTCATGCATAATTCTTCCGGCTTCCTCGGCATCAACACATCTTAGTAGGTTGAGGTCCGGGGTCCTTTTATACAAAACATCACCGCTTAAGAAGAAACCGCTCGCATGCCATCTAATGGTTCTCTTCTGATCTCCAGTGGCTTTCTCGGGGTATTCTTGTGTTTTCAGAAATCTCTTGATATCATGATACCAAGGCTGAATGCTGGGTTCCGCCTCGACCGCATTACAATACCCGTGCTTTTCTTTGAATTGAATCTCCAGAGGGTCAATATGGGCATTGCCTGGGTAAGGCAGCATTGAAGCTAGAGTGGCGAGTGCATCGGCTAGTTCATTGTGACACCGAGGGATATACCTGAACTCTACCGACTTGAAGCGATTGGTGAGATCTTCCACATGCTGTCGATAGGGAATGAGCTTAACATCTCGAGTCTCCCACTCCCCCTGGGCTTGCCGGATAATCAAATCAGAGTCCCCCATGATTAATAAATCTTCAACATCTTGGTCAATTGCCATATTCATGCCCATGATGCAGGCTTCGTACTCAGCCGTATTGTTTGTGCAGAAGAATCGGAGCCTTGCTGTAGCTGGGTAGTGCTAACCATTGGGTGATATCAAGATTGCCCCAATGCCTACGCCTCTTGCATTTACTGCTCCGTCAAAGAACATTTTCCAAGCACGAGTGTCCTCAGAGATGGCTTCTACTGAATTTACCTCCTACATCTGGGAAATATGTGCTNAGTAATAAACATAAATAAGGGTTGAGAGTAAGAAATCCTGGACAGACACAAAATAAGCTATAATTACAGCGGATCAATCTAAATAATATCAACTCAATAAACTAATGAAAACAATTATAGAAATATCACAACAGATGAATAAGTAAATGGCAATCAAGTAAGCAATGCAACACATAAACCGGTACCTCCAGTACCCCGCTGTGGCCGTGCAGCCCGCTCTATTTATTTAACGTCGACGGCGCTCACTGGGGGTGTGCAGACTCCGGGAGGGGCCCCTTACGGCCCAAGCGCAATAATAAGCCATCTCGTGGCATCAAACAGGCCCTTGGCCTCATATCAATATCATTATAATACTGCTACGGCGTGCAGCCCGATCCCATACTCAGTCCAAAAATCACACAATAGTATAAAAATATTCAGCCCAAACTTCATTTAAAAATATTAACTTAATTTCTAATTTAAGAAAAAGGCTGAGATTTCAAACACAGTATTAAATACCAGGACTGAGTTTAATATTTATAAATATGGTAAGAAACCATTAAATAATCCCTGAAGGATTCAAGTAGTTGGCACGAAGCCCAATTATGACAATTAATCCATTTTTACAAGGATATTACAAATCTACAATCAAATAGGTATCAATTTTATTAAGCGGAACGAACCAAGTCACAATCCCTGACGGTGCTCTACCCCAAGCCCGTTATCCGGCGTGCAAGTCACCTCACATAGCACTACGTTGTGCAAATTCGGGGTTTCAAACCCTCAACACAGCATTTACATTTATTACTAACCTCAAGCCGGCCAAAGTCCTAGCTTGCTATGCCCTTGCCTTTCGAATTCACCTCTTCGCGCGTCGAATCTGACCAAAACCACAACGAATACGTCACAATATGCTAAGGGAATATAACCCAATCGAGAAGACTCGAAAAACATCAAAAATTACGAAGTTGGCAAAACCCGAGCCCCAGCCCACGTCTCTAAAAATTACAAAATTCACATCACTGGATTCCTCGTCTCGCCACGAGTCTATACACATCAAATTTACCACAATTCGAGTCCAAATGACCCTTCAAATTCTCATTTTTGTTCTCTTAGGTTTCAAGCCCTAAACCACCATTTTTGACCTTATTTCCTTAAGTTTTCAGTGAAATTTCATGTATTTGCATGATAAAATTGTGTTCTAAGTCCAAGAATGCTTACCTGATCGAAGTCCTTGAATTTCCTCTTCAAAATCGCTCAAGAACACCCCAAGTCCGAAGTCAAAATATGTGTTCTGTATATATTTCCCGAAGGGAATTAAAACCCTTTCTGACCAGTTATTTCCGCATCTGCGGCTACATAGCCGCATCAGCGACTTCCGCTTTTACGATGGGGAGCCGCTTCTGCGGACAAGACCGCTTCTGCGGTTACTAGACCGCTTCTGAGGTCTCGCATCTGCGATTCCTTTTATGCAGGTGCGGTTTCCTTTAGTCTTCCAAAATTCCGCATCTGCGGTCCTACTATCGCATCCGCGACTCCGCAGATGCGGTCAGCATCTCCGCACCTGCGATGCCTGTCGCTTCTGCGGTTCTTGACTCGCTTCTGCGGTCCCATTTCCGCCGGAGCGAAAATACCAGAAGCAGCACAGGTTCTGCAATCTCCTAAGTTCAAAACTTCCCGTTAGCCATCTGAAATCACCCCGAGGCCCTCAGGACCTCAACCAAAAATACAAACATGATCCAATACCTTATTCAAACTTGCTCTAATCATTAAAACACCTCAAACAACACTAAAACCATCATTTCTCATCGAATTCAAGCCTAAGTTCTTCTAAAACTTCCGAAACACGCATTCAATCAGAAACCCAACCAAAACACCTCCGAATGACCTAAAATATTGCACACACATCCAAAATCACCTAACGAAGCTACAGCAACTCTCGGAATCTCATTCCGACCCCCGGATCAAAATCTCACCTACCAACCGGAATTCGCCAAAATACTAACTTCGCCAATTCAAGCCTAATTATACACCGAACCTCCAAAATCAATTTCGATCGCCCCAGTTTTCACTAGGAATATTTCGTGAGTTAGTTGTGACACATATCTAAGCGATCAAATCAGGATTGCGTATCCTTGTAAATGAATCCAGGTTTGGCTGGAAATGACCGGGTTATGCAGGAAAAGGGGGCCTCGGGTTATGCCGGGACGGAAAGAAAAAAGGCTCCTTGGGTTATGCCAGGGAGATCCTCGGGTTATGCCAGGATTTGGAAAGAAAAAACTCCTTGAGTTATGCTAGGGAGGTCCACGGGTTATGCCGGGATTAAAAGAAAAAAGGCTAAAGGGAAAACACTCAACTCAGGGATTGGAGCCCTAATGTTGGCTAAAGGAAAACGCTCAACTCAGGGGTTGGAGCCCTAACGTTGGCTAAAAGGAAAAACACTCAACTCAGGGGTTGGAGCCCTAATGTTGGCTAAAAGGGAAAAACGCTCAACTCAGGGGTTGGAGCCCTAATGTTGGCTAAAAGGAAAACGCTCAACTCAGGGGTTGGAGCCCTAATGTTGGCTAAAGGGAAAAACGCTCAACTCAGTGGTTGGAGCCCTAATGTTGGCTAAACCAAGTAACAGATTGATATTGGGAATTCTAAACTATCCTTTTTGGGGATTCTTTTGTTATCTCTTTTTTCTTTTCTTTTTTTCTTTTTTTAATTATTTTTTTTATTTTGATAAGATGCAGAAAAGAACTTGGAGGAAACTTCCTTTTTGCATTGATTATTTGCTGCAAAGTTGTTTCAGCATTTGCGCGTTTCTTTTCTTTTGGCTGCACCTGCTTTTGCGCGGTTGCCTGGATTGCACCTGTTTCAATTTTCGAACAAAGAACAATTGTTAGTTTGAAACGGTGGTTAGTTTTGTGGTCTTGATTGGTTGATCCCGGCCTAGCTTCTGTTGAGAACCTCTGCTGCTTGCTGGTTTTGAAGATTCTTCTCTCTTTCAAACCGGATGGCTCATCTTGCAGGATTTCATGACAACACGCCCGTGCGGGGCTCCGGCCTTTATTCTGCCTTTAAGAACTTTGTCCTTGACCTTTTGTTTTTCTCTTTCAATAACTTTGATTTCAATGCATCCGCCATCATGGCCAGTCAGGATTGACTTGATGCAACCGTTGAGGCTGGGTACCTTTCTTTAACTTTGTTAGGGAGAGCCCTGTAAAGCCAGTCCTACCACCTTTTCTTTTTAACAATTTCGGAATCAGCGTTAGACCGAAAGGGATTCAAGGAAAAAGTAAGCAAGAAGATGAATTTAAAGAGAAGCGTCCCTTTCGGGGTAAAGAGAAGGACTTATCTGGGGGGCATGCAAGCTTCAAATAAACATGACATGCTTCTTGGACTGGATGCCCGACCCGCACAAACTTTCCAGCTTCTCATAAACCCATTGATCCATATTTCAAAACCAGGGAACCTTGTCAGGACTCTTTTAGTGGTGAGATGTCTTCTTTTCGGCCGACCGCGCCCTTTGCGGATTTTCGCTAATCGACCTCTCTCATTTCTCTTCTCACCGTCGCCTTATGGTGCCCGAAGGTTTTCACCGATAAGACTCTCTCATTTTATTTCTCTCAATTTGATTCCAACAATGATGTTTTCAAATTCCCACGCCTTTGCCAATTTATCGGAAGGACCTTGACAAGGTTTTTGGGTAAAAAGAATGATGGAATTACAACTTTGGAACCATTTTGGTGGACTCACGGTCGAACCATTATATCATCTGCCCCAGTTTCATTTTTGGGGAAATTGGGATTTTGTTTTGGTGTGACTGAACCCCAGAGAGAGGCTGCCTACGTATCCTTTCGGAATCAAGTCAGACGTAGTTCAGGGAAAATATTTGGTTTTGTTGTTTTTGTTTTTGTTTTCTTTTTCTTTTTCTTTTTCTTTTTCTTTTCATCATATTTTCTTCTCTTTTCTTTTCTTTTTTTTTCTTTTTCATATTATTGTTTTTTCTTTTTTTTTCTTTTTTTTTCTTTTTTTTTCTTTGTCTTTTTCTTCGTTTAATAATACTTTTGGGTCCCAAAGAGGGTAGCCAAAGAAGAGTAACCGGCTCAAACTGGGTTTGCGAAGGGTTGATAATGTTTGGATAGCGGAAAGGAAAGCCTTCGTCATCTCAACTGCGCAAAGTCATCCTCATAGAAGGTCTTGACATAATACCTTTTTACTGCATCTGCATTGACCGCTGTTTCGGGATCATTTCCTTCGATATCTCCCAGATACAGTGCTCCCCTTGGCAATATCTTCCGGATGATGTATGGACCCTTTCAATTAGGTGCAATTTTTCCTTTGGCTTCCTAGTGATGAGGGAGAATACGTCTTAACACGAGTTGTCCCACTTCAAAATCCTAGGTCGTACTTTCTTGTTATAAGCGCGGGCCATTCTTTGTTGGTACAACTGCCCGTGACAAACTACAGCCATTCTTTTTTCATCAATTAATGACAGCTGCTCCAGTCGGGTCTTAACCCATTCACTGTTCTCAATTTCTGCTTCAACGATGATCCGGAGAGAAGGGATTTCTACCTCTGCGGGTATAACAACCTCGGCTCCATAGACCAATAAATACGGGGTTGCTCCGATCGATGTACGCACTGTGGTGCGATATCCGGGTAATGCAAAAGGCAGCTTTTCGTGCCATTGCCTGGAGCTTTGAATCATCTTTCTCAAAATCTTCTTGATGTTCTTATTCGCTGCTTCAACGGCCACATTGGCTTTTGGCCGATAAGGAGTAGAGTTTCTATGCGTTATCTTGAATTGTTCGCATACCTCTCCCATCAGATGACTGTTTAAGTTCGCAGCATTGTCGGTAATGATAGTTGCAGGAATGCCAAAATGGAAAATGAGATTGGAGTGCACGAAGTCTACCACAGCTTTCTTGGTAACTGACTTGAGTGTAATAGCCTCAACCCATTTCGTGAAGTAATCAATGGCAACTAATATGAATCTATGTCCGTTTGAATCTTTCGGCTCGATTGGCCCAATGACATCCATGCCCCAAGCAACAAATGGCCAAGGTGCTGACATCGGAGTGGCGAGTGCATCGGCTAGTTCATTGTGACACCGAGGAATGTACCTGAATTCTATCGACTTGAAGCGCTTGCTGAGGTCTTCCACATGTTGCTGATAGGGAATGAGCTTAACATCTCGGGTCTCCCACTCTCCCTGGGCTTGACGGATAATCAGGTCAGAATCTCCCATGATCAATAAATCCTCAACATCTTGGTCGATTGCCATATTCATGCCCATGATGCAGGCTTCATACTCAGCAGTATTGTTTGTGCAGAAGAATCGGAGCCTGGCTGTAGCTGGGTAGTGCTGGCCCGTGGGTGAGATCAAGATTGCCCCAATTCCTACACCTCTAGCATTCACTGCTCCGTCAAAGAACATTTTCCAAGCACGAGTGTCCTCAGAGATTGCTTCTACTGAATTTACCTCCTCATCTGGGAAGTATGTGCTCAACGGTTGGTATTCCTCGTCCACCGGGTTTTCCGCCAGATGATCTGCCAACGCCTGGGCTTTCATTGCCGTGCGAGTGACATAGACTATGTCAAATTCAGTTAGCAGAATCTGCCATTTCGCTAATCTCCCTGTGGGCATCGGTTTCTGGAATATGTATTTCAAAGTATCCAACCTGGTTATAAGGTAGGTGGTGTGAGCTTGAAGATAATGTCTTAGCTTTTGAGCAACCCAAGTCAAAGCACAGCAGGTTCTCTCCAAAAGAGTATATTTAGCTTCATAATTGGTGAACTTCTTGCTCAAGTAGTAGATTGCCTGTTCTTCCTTCCCGGTTACATCATGTTGCCCAAGGACACAGCCGAAAGAATTTTCCAAGACCGTCAGATATAAGAAAAGAGGTCTCCCTGGCTCCGGTGGGACCAAGACTGGCGGATTTGACAAGTATTCTTTGATCTTATTGAAGGCTTCTTGACATTCATCCGTCCACTTGATAGCTGCATCTTTCTTCAATAACTTGAATATGGGCTCACAGGTGGAAGTCAATTGAGCAATGAACCGGCTGATATAGTTTAATCTGCCCAACAGGCTCATCACATCTCTCTTGGTTCTCGGAGGAGGCAAATCCCAGATAGACTTTATATTTGTTGGGTCTAACTCGATACCTCTCCTGCTAACTATGAAGCCCAAAAGTTTGCCGGATGGGACTCCAAACGCATACTTGGCTGGGTTCAGCTTCAGATCATACTTACGCAACCGCTCGAAGAATTTTCTCAAGTCTCGAACGTGATCATCCTGAGTTCGGGACTTGATGATTACGTCGTCAACATATACTTCTATCTCATGATGCATCATGTCATGGACAATGGTGGTCATGGCCCTCATGTAGGTTGCCCCAGCATTCTTCAGACCGAACGGCATGACTCTGTAACAGTATGTACCCCAAGGTGTGGTAAAAGCTGTCTTTTCGGCATCTTCTTCATCCATCAACACTTGGTGATATCCTGCGTAGCAATCCACGAAGGACTGTATCTCATGTTTGGCGCAGTTATCAACAAGGATGTGGATGTTAGGCAAAGGGAAGTTGTCTTTGGGACTTGCCTTATTCAAATCTCTGTAGTCCACACACACCCGGGTTTTCCCATCTTTCTTTGACACTAGGACTACGTTGGCCAGCCATGTAGTATACCGGACCACTCGGATTACCCCCGCTTTCAGTTGTTTTGTGAT
>NW_017676797.1:0-6038 GCF_001879085.1 Nicotiana attenuata
TAATTGAATTGTTGCTTGAATACAAAGATGTTTTCGCATGGTCATATGATGACATGCCAGGTTTAAGCACCGACCTGGTGGTCCACAAATTGCCGGTTTATTCGGAATGCCCGCCTGTCAAGCAGAAGTTGAGGAAATTCAAAACAGATATCAGTGTGAAAATCAAAGAAGAGGTTACCAAGCAGCTTGAGGCGAAGGTCATACGAGTTACTCGATACCCTACCTGGTTAGCTAATGTGGTGCCTGTACCAAAGAAGGATGGGAAGACCAGAGTGTGTGTTGATTACCGTGATCTCAATAAGGCGAGCCCGAAAGATAACTTCCCACTTCCAAACATCCATATATTGATTGACAATTGTGCCAAACATGAGATTTCTTCTTTTGTGGATTGTTACGCGGGCTATCACCAGATTTTGATGGATGAGGAGGATGCGGAAAAGACGCGATTTATCACACCTTGGGGAACGTATTGTTATAGAGTCATGCCATTTGGGTTGAAGAACGCAGGGGCAACGTATATGCGGGCGATGACCACCATGTTCCATGAGATGATACATCGGG
This sequence comes from Nicotiana attenuata, assembly GCF_001879085.1. Lineage (NCBI taxonomy): Eukaryota > Viridiplantae > Streptophyta > Magnoliopsida > Solanales > Solanaceae > Nicotiana > Nicotiana attenuata. The sequence goes on from NW_017676797.1 coordinate 562, forward strand.
AAATTGAGGTCTATGTGGACGACGTAATCATAAAGTCGAGGAAACAATGTGACTATGTCCAGGACTTGAGGAAATTCTTCCAGAGACTCCGCAGGTACAACCTCAAACTTAATCCAGCAAAGTGTGCGTTTGGAGTTCCATCTGGGAAGTTATTGGGATTCGTGGTGAGTCGGCGCGGTATTGAATTAGACCCGTCAAAGATCAAAGCCATCCAAGGGTTACCGCCGCCAAGGAACAAGAAAGATGTGATGAGTTTACTTGGCAGGTTGAATTACATCAGCAGGTTCATTGCCCAGCTTACAACTACTTGTGAACCCATTTTCAAGTTGCTAAAGAAAGATGCTGCGGTCAGATGGACGGACGAATGTCAAGCAGCATTTGATAAGATCAAGAAGTATTTGGCTAGCCCACCAGTGTTGGTCCCGCCAGAGCCAGGAAGACCCCTGATCCTTTACCTGACTGTGTTAGACAATTCGTTTGGTTGTGTACTGGGGCAGCATGACATCACGGGAAGGAAAGAACAGGCAATTTACTACCTCAGCAAGAAGTTCACATCATATGAGGTAAAGTACACTCAACTTGAGAGGACGTGTTGTGCCTTAACCTGGGTAGCGCAGAAGTTGAAACATTACTTGTCAGCCTATACCACCTATCTCATCTCTCGGTTGGACCCGTTGAAGTACATTTTTCAGAAGCCCATGCCCACAGGGAGGTTGGCGAAATGGCAAATCTTGCTTACGGAGTTTGATATTGTCTACGTGACCCGGACTGCAATGAAAGCACAAGCGCTGGCTGATCACTTGGCCGAGAATCCAGTTGATGATGAATATGAACCTTTGAAAACATACTTCCCTGACGAGGAGATAATGCATGTTGAAGACTTAGAACAAGTTGAGAATCCAGGATGGAAATTGTTCTTTGATGGAGCTGCCAACGCCAAGGGTGTCGGGATAGGAGCAGTACTGATTTCTGAGACGGGGCAACACTACCCTGTCACTGCTCAACTTCGTTTCTATTGCACCAATAACATGGCTGAATACGAGGCATGTATCTTGGGTTTGAGATTAGCTATAGACATGGGTGTCCAGGAAATCTTGGTCATGGGTGACTCGGATCTTCTGGTACACCAGATTCAGGGTGAATAGGAAACACGAGATTTGAAGCTCATACCGTATCGGCAGTGTTTGCATGAACTTTGTCAATGGTTTCAATCAATAGACTTCAAGCATATTCCAAGGATTCACAATGAGGTTGCCGACGCTTTGGCCACTTTGGCGTCAATGTTGCATCATCCAGACAAGGCTTATATGGACCCGTTACAAATTCAGGTCCGAGATCAGCATGCCTATTGTAATATGGTGGAAGAAGAGCTTGATGGTGAGCCGTGGTTCCATGATATCAAGGAATACCTCCGGATGGGAGTGTACCCAACACAAGCTACAGGGGATCAAAAGAGAGCAATTCGACGCTTGGCAAGCGAATTTTTCTTCAGCGGAGGAGTGTTGTACAAGAGAACTCCAGATCTAGGATTGTTGAGATGCATGGATGCTAAACAGGCTACAGTTATCATGGCTGAGGTACATGCGGGAGTTTGCGGACCTCATATGAGTGGATATGTATTGGCAAAGAAGATTCTCCGAGCAGGTTACTATTGGCTTACTATGGAACGGGATTGCATCAGTTTCGTGCGCAAGTGTCATCAATGTCAGGTACATGGAGATTTGATTCATTCTCCACCATCTGAATTGCATATAATGTCAGCACCATGGCCGTTCGTTGCTTGGGGAATGGATGTCATTGGGCCGATCGAGCCAGCGGCGTCAAATGGGCACAGGTTCATTCTGGTAGCTATTGATAATTTCACTAAGTGGGTTGAAGCAAAAACCTTCAAATCTGTGACCAAGAAGGCAGTGGTCGATTTTGTGCATTCGAATATCATCTGTCGGTTTGGGATCCCGAAGGTCATCATCACAGACAATGGTGCCAACCTCAACAGTCATTTGATGGCAGAGACATGCCAGCAGTTTAAGATTACGCACCGCAATTCCACCCCATATCGTCCTAAGGCAAATGGAGCAGTCGAAGCAGCTAACAAGAACATCAAGAAAATACTTCGGAAAATGGTAGAGGGGTCCAGGCAGTGGCATGAGAAGTTACCGTTTGCCCTTTTAGGCTATCGCACTACTGTCCGCACTTCAGTAGGGGCAACTCCTTATTCACTGGTGTACGGAACTGAAGCAGTAATACCCGCAGAGATTGAAATCCCGTCCCTTCGGATCATCGCCGAGGCGGAAGTTGATGATGTTGAATGGGTTAAAGCCCGCTTGGAACAACTAAGTTTGATTGATGAGAAGAGATTGGCAGCAGTGTGTCACGGTCAGTTATACCAACAGAGAATGGCAAGAGCATATAACAAGAAAGTGCGTCCGCGGAAATTCGAAGTAGGGCAATTGGTGTTGAGGCGTATCCTACCTCATTGGGCTGAGGCGAAAGGAAAGTTCGCCCCGAACTGGCAGGGGCCATTTGTTGTAACCAGAGTGTTGTCCAATGGCGCATTATATCTGACAGATGTGGAAGGAAAATGTGTAGAAACGGCTATCAACTCCGATGCAGTCAAGCGATACTATGTATGATTTCTTGGTTTAATTGTACTTTATTGTATTTGGCATATTTTTGAGATTGAAATGAAGAAGGCATTTTGTTCCACTATCCAAACACTTTATCCTTTGTTACCCCTTTTGAGCCTCATTTAATTTCTTTCGTACCCCTCTTTCGGAATCAATAACAACTCGGAAGCTCGAGCAAGGCAAATCAGTGAAGAAATAAGAAAACAAGGTCCAACGAAAAAAAAAAGAAAAAAAAAAGAAATGAAAAGAAAAAGAAAAGAAAAGAAAAATGAAAAGAAAGAAAAAAGTGGAAGAAAAGGAAAGATTGCAACAACAAAGTAATTTCTCTGTCATGAACTACGCTTGACTTGATCCCGAAAGGGTACGTAGGCAGCCTCCCTCTGAGGTTCAGTCACACCGAAATAAAAGTCCAAAGTCCCCAAGGAAGAAACTGGGGCAGAAGTTGTGGTTGTTGCAAGAGATTTGATTCCGGAAGCTGTAATTTTTAACCCATGTCGAATTGTTTTGAGCCTTGATACCCTTTCTTTCTAACCCTATCCAAGAGCCCACATTACGGTCCAAAGAAAGACCTTCTGATCAATCTTCAGGAAGTGCCAATACAAGCAAGTAAAAGTGATTCACATCAGGGGCAACACTCCGGTGCAAAAAAAATGAAAAATGAGAGAGTCTTATTGGTGAAAACCCTCACAGGCACTGTAAGGCGAAGTGAGTTGAGAGAAATCAAAATGAGAGAGTCTTATTGGTGAAAACCCTCACGGGCATCGTAAGGCGAAGTGAGTCGAGAGAAATTAAAATGAGAGAGTCTTATTGGTGAAAACCCTCACGGGCACCGTAAGGCGAAGATGAGTTTTTCAGACAAGCCAAGGAAACAAGTCTGTGGCCAAAAGCTGCTCAGGACATTGCAAGACAAGCAAGGTTTGGGTTTGGGTGAAAAGCAGGTTGTGAAAGTCCGGAACGACAAAGGTGACGATTGAAAATTGATTGGCTAGACAGGCTGGGCTGATTAATCCAAAATGCATGGCATACTCAATGGTACCAGCATTTCCATTCAGATAAGTCTTATTCTCTTCTTTCTTCATTACAAATCATCCGTTCTCGGATTCTCTTTATCCTTAACCCTCGAGGTCATTGCATTTCATTCTTTCGAGGTATACCTTTAAGATATTTCAGTGTCAGTTCTGTTCGAAACAAAAGGAAGGAATGTCAAGGCTAACTACCAGATTCTTAGTTGTACAGACAGGGCCAGAATATATCAAAGACGTCAAAAGGCAAAGTAAGTCAAAAGGACCACTGGAAGTTTCATCGGTGGATTAGTCGGATAATTGTGAGGAAGAAGCAAAATTTCAAAAGAGGGGCCAGAAACACAAAAACAACAATATGGGATAGAACACTTGGGTCATCAGAGTCAAGGGGTTGAAATTCGGTCAGGAAGTCGAGCGGATTCAAGGCAAGTCCAGGAAAGCAAGACAGAGTAAAGCCCAGCAGCAGGGATGTACCTAGCAAGAATGCCAGCAACTAGCCACATTTTTAAAAACTGACAAGATTTTTCTTTGATTGAAACAAGGGCGAAAAGTTTTCATTGGCTGCGGAGAAACTCCGTAAGAAAAGGTAGCACCCAAACAGGTATGGCTGGAAACTCTCAGGACTCTCCTGGAAAATAGGACTTAGTTTAAATTTCAAAACAATCATGAGTAGCATAATTTAGCATAAATAGGAGTATAAGTTGGTTTCAAAGTTTGCACGTTTAAGATAGGATTCAATTAGGAGTTTTCAGGACCCTCCTGGATAATGGGACATAGCTCTAAAGTTTGTTTAGATAACAAGATATAGTGGGAATTGTACCTTCAGTAGATATAACTCAGGTTAAAACTATCTTTTAAATAGAAGTTGGCAGGACCCACCTGGATAATGGGGAGTAGTTTAAGATCTTTTAGACAACAAATATAGTGGGGGTAATACCTCTAGAGGATATAACTTAGGTTCATAATTATTAGAAGTTGTCAGGACCTCCCTGGATAATAGGATTTAGCTTTCAAATCCTTGTAATAGTTGGTAGAATAATTCATTTTAACACTTACCCATGTACCTAGCTACCAAACTGGGGCAGAAATTTTTTTTGTTGTTTATTTTGTTGCAGTCAGGAGCCCACCTGGAGAACAAGGGAATACTTTTCAAGCTCAGCAATCAGGAGCCCACCTGGAGAACAAGGGAAGTACAATTCAAATTTTAGCTTTTAACTTTTAATATTTGATAACATGCTGTACCCAGTTACCAAACTAGGGCAGAAAATTTTCTTTGTTGTTATTTTGTTGTAGTCAGGAGCCCACCTGGAGAACAAGGGAATACTTTTCAAGCTCAGCAATCAGGAGCCCACCTGGAGAACAAGTGAATCTTTTCAAGCTTCAGCAATCAGGAGCCCACCTGGAGAACAAGGGAAGTGCAATTCAATTTTAGCTTTTAATTTTTAATATTTGATAACATGCTGTACCCAATTACCAAACTGGGGCAGAAAATTTTCTTTGTTGTTATTTTGTTGCAGTCAGGAGCCCACCTGGAGAACAAGGGAATACTTTTCAAGTTTCAGCAGTCAGGAGCCCACCTGGAGAACAAGGGAAGTACAATTTCAACTTTAGTTTTAAATATTTGATAACATGCTGTACCCAGTCACCAAACTGGAGCAGAAAATTTTCTTTGTGTGTTTTGTTGCAGTCAAGAGCCCACCTGGAGAACAAGGGAATGCTTTTCAAGTTCAGCAATCAGGAGCCCACCTGGAGAACGAGGGAGTACTTTTCAAGTTCAGCAATCAGGAGCCCACCTGGAGAACAAGGGAGACTTTCAAGTTTCAGCTAA
>NW_017676797.1:8464-16413 GCF_001879085.1 Nicotiana attenuata
TGAGGAAGTTTTTTCAACAGGTTGCGGAGATACAACCTAAAACTAAATCCTGTAAAGTGTGCATTTGGGGTTCCTGCTGGGAAGCTGCTTGGGTTCATTGTGAGTCGCCGAGGAATAGAACTAGATCCATCAAAAGTCAAAGCCATTCAAGAACTACCACCGCCAAAGAACAAAAAAGACATGATGAGTTTCTTGGGAAGACTTAACTATATCAGCCGGTTCATAGCACAATCCACAGTCATTTGCGAGCCAATCTTTAAGATGTTGAAGAAAGACGCCGCTACCAAATGGACCGACGATTGTCAAAGGGCCTTCGACAGAATCAAGGAGTACTTGTCAACACCACCGGTCTTGGTCCCGCCTGAGCCAGGTAGACCCTTATTACTCTACCTTGCGGTGTTGGACGGAGCTTTCGGTTGCGTTCTGGGGCAACATGATGAAACAGGAAGGAAGGAACAGGCCATTACTACCTCAGCAAAAAGTTCACTCCGTACGAGGCTTGGTATTTTCTGTTGGAGTGCACCTGTTGTGCTTTGACTTGGGTAGCCCAGAAGCTGAGACATTACTTATGTGCCTACACTACATACCTCATATCAAGGATGGATCCTTTGAAGTACATCTTTCAGAAGCCCATGCCCACTGGCAAGCTAGCTAAGTGGCAGATCCTGTTGAGCGAGTTCGACATTGTCTACGTAACACAAAAAGCGGTCTAGGGACAGGCACTAGTAGATCACCTTGCAGAAAATCCCATAGATGCAGAATACGAACCCTTGAAAATGTATTTTCCTGACGAAGAGGTATCATTTATAGGTGAAGACATTGCAGAATCCTATGACGTTGGAGAATGTTTTTAGATGGAGCAGCAAATTTCAAAGGAGTCGGTATAGGAGCAGTCTTGGTATCAGAAACCGGTCAGCATTATCCAGTTTCTGCCAAGCTCAGGTTCCCCTGCACTAACAATATGGCCGAATACGAAGCCTGCATCTTAGGGCTCAAGACGGCCATTAACATGAACATTCAAGAGTTGCTAATAATCGGAGATTCGGATTTACTCATACATCAGGTACGAGAGGAATGGGCAACCAAGAACTCAAAGATACTCCCGTATCTGCATCATGTACAGAAGATAAGAAAGAGGTTCACAAAGACAGAATTCCCACTTGTTCCCATAATCCAGAATGAATTCGCTGATGCATTGGCTACCTGTCATCCATGATACAGCATCCCGACAAAAACTTCATTGATCCCATTCCAGTAAAGATCCATGATCAGCCAGCTTATTGTGCCCATGTTGAAGAGGAAGCAGACGGAAAGCCTTGGTTTCATGATATCAAGGAATATTTGGCGAAAGGAGATTACCCGGAGCTTGCCAATCATACCCAGAAGCGCACGCTGCGGAGATTGTCTAACCATTTCATTCACAGTGAAGGAATACTGTACAGGAGGACCCCTGATTTGGGTTATTAAGGTGTGTCGACGCAAAGGAAGCATCCAGACTACTAGAGGAGATTCACGCTTGGACCTGCGGTCCACACATAAACGGTTTTGTCTTAGCCAAGAAGATACTTCGAGCTGGTTACTTTTGGATGACTATGGAGACAGATTGCATCCAGTACGTCCGGAAATGCCACCGCTGTCAGATTCATGCCGACATGATAAGGGTGCCGCCAAATGAGCTCAATGCAACAAGCTCGCCTTGGCCATTCGCCGCTTGGAGAATGGACGTTATTGGTCCAATTGAGCCCATTACTTCAAACGGGCACAGGTTTGTCCTAGTAGCCATCGATTATTTCACCAAGTGGGTCGAAGCATCCTACAGGGCAGTGACTAAGAAAGTCATGACAGACTTCGTCCGCGACCGTATTGTTTGTCGATTCGGTATCCCAAAGTCGATCATCACTGATAATGGCTCCAACTTCAACAGTGACTTGATGAAAGCTATGTGTGAAACCTTCAGGATCAAACACAAGAATTCCACAGCCTACAGGCCTTAGATGAATGGAGCCGTAGAAGCCGCCAACAAGAATATCAAGAAGATGTTGAGGAAAATGATAGAGAAGCATAAACAGTGGCACGAGAAGCTATCATTTGCTCTATTGGGGTATCGCACCACAGTCCGTACATCAACTGGGGCAACCCCCTATATGCTGGTTTATGGTACAGAAGCCGTCATTCCCGCCGAAGTGGAAATTCCTTCCTTAAGGATTATACAGGAGGCCGAACTCGACGATGCAGAATGGGTAAAAAGTCGTTACGAGCAGCTAGCTCTTATAGATGGGAAAAGGATGAACGCAGTTTGCCATGGTCAACTTTATCAGAACAGAATGTCCAGAGCCTTCAACAAAAGAGTCAAGCCGAGACAGTTCACACCAGGGCAGCTGGTATTAAAGAAAATTTTTCCGCATTAAGACGAAGCCAAAGGGAAGTTCTCGCCCAAATGGTAAGGGCCATACATGGTACACCGGGTTTTGACAGGAGGAGCCCTCATACTTGCAGAAATGGACGGAGAAGTTTGGCCAAAGCCAATTAATTCAGACGCAGTCAAACGTTACTATGTGTAATCTTTATGTTTTCCCTATATGATGTAATTGAACTACGCCTGACCTAATTCCCGTTTAAGAGGGGATACCTAGGCAGCCTTATGGGTTCGGTCACTATTCAATAAAAATTTTCATTCCCCCCCGAAATTGGAAACTGGGGCAGAATTTTGAGGAGGACCCTCAAAATTCCGAAGTAATTTCAGCCAGTCAGCGGGCAACCGTCGGAAGCACCAACCCATTAAACTGGGGCAGAATTTTGAGGAGGACCCTCAAAATTCCGTAGCAAGAGAGGTCGCAATGTCTTGAGCCACGTCACAGTCGTTGGTTCATCTAAAAATTGTTTCTTAATCATATACTTATGCAATATTTTTTACAAAATCAAATATGTTTATTTCTGAAATCACCTTGTTTAGCGACGCTACCCAATGATACGTACAGTATCACCAAATCAAAACCGAACAGGTCAAGCAGAGCCAGCAGGGATACGAACTAACCTCCCCCTTTACAAAACTCACGATTTTTCTTTGGATGCAGGCACTTGCATTACGAAAGCATCTGACATACTATACACTCACGAGACGAACATTGTTCAGGAATACAACTCTCAGAACTGTTGCACTTACCAACATTTGCTATCCACATGCACCAGTGGCATTCCGTATGTCACGATGTCCCCAGCAGTCACGATACCGCAACCTGCTATCAGCTAAGAAAACTCTATTACCATCTCCCCTTTTATTTCCTGCATAAGGCTACCATTCTGCCTTCCGAGACTAAGCGCTATCTCCCTCTGCATTTCCTACGTTGCATAAGGCTACCATTCTGCCTTCCGAGACTAAACGTTGTCTCCATCTGCATTTCCACATTGCATAAGGCTACCATTCTACCTTCCGAGACTAAACATTGTCTCCATTCGCATTGGCACGGCTGAAAGATCGCCACCTTTACCTTTCCATGGCTGAAAGATCGCCACCTCTACATTTGCATGGCTGAAAGATCGCCGCCTTATTTACATTTGCATGGCTGAAAGATCGCCGCCTTATTTACACTTGCATGGCTGAAAGATCGCCACCTCATTTACACTTGCATGGCTGAAAGATCGTCGCCTTATTTACACTTGCATGGCTGAAAGATCGCCACCTATTGCGTCCCATGGGCTTAAAGATCGCCAAATACCGCATATCATGGGCTGAAAGATCGCCAAATTATCCAAAGGCGTCATTGTTCGGAGGCACCATTTTCATAGCCCGAGAACGCCATGTCATGGCCTGAGGACCCCTTTTATCTTGTGCATATCATTATTCAAAGGCATCATGGTTCGGAGGCATCATCCTCATAGCCCGAGAACATCATTTCATGGCCTGCGAATCCTTTATTCTACGCTTCATCGCCCCGGACATCATGGTCTAAGGACGTCATTCTAACTGTCTGAAGACAACCTTCATAGTCCGACGGGAATTTGCATCATGTTTAAATTTACGCACCATATATGCTTGTATTGCTTATTTGCAGGTAAACCGGCGAGCAACGGCCATCTCGGCAGGAGCAATCTCGCTCCAGTTCCCGCAGCCCTATCAGACCTAAACCATTCCCCCGTCCTGAATATTGCGTCCGTTCTTGAAAGTCTTCATCGGCATACTCCGCCGACGGATCCTGAACTACATATGGCCTGATTCCTGTAAAATCAGGGATACGTAGGCAGCTCGTAAGCCAGGTCACGACCTAAGCCTCCTCGAACCATTTCGCTCGGTCAAAATTGGTCATCATATCTTTACCCGACAACTCTTTCATCCTTCCCGGGTAAAGAGGGACAGCTGTTGATACCCAATTTTTCCCTATATATTTTTAAACATGCAAACTACTTTTAAAATAGCATGAGCAGGCCTATATGAGTATGCCCAAATGTTTTACTATTTTTTCTTATTTTTTAAGGATTTTTAAGTCAAGTTATTGCGCTATTTTATCCAGAAAAACCCAATAATTATTCCCAAAATTATTATTTTTGGTGATTCATTTATTAGATTTTCATATTTATATTAAAATGTGGCTAATCTAATTTTTACAAATTTATTTAGTATTTTTAAAGATAAATTGCATATAATTGCAACATTAGCCTCTTTTAGATTTAATTGCATTTATATCTATAAAAATTAAGTCCGGTATTTTAAATTTGATAATTATGTACTGTTAGTCATTTTAGTACCATTAATTTATTTACAGAAATTACTTTACTATTTTTTATAAATCAAATAGGAAAAAGTGGCTATTTAAATGTTAGCCCATTTTTATTTCAATTTTAGCCTGATTTGGCACCCCAATTAAACCCAATCTGAGGCCCAATTACCCCGACCCAATTCCAAATTAATCCGACCCAAACTCATCTTCATAACCCAACTCGGATCCCCTACCTAATCCTAGCATTTGATCTAAATGATCAACGGCCAATATCGGCCCTTACCTTTTTTAATCTCAAACTACCCCCTAACCCTAGTCATTTCACACACTCCGCCGCCTCTGAATCCCTTTCTCTCTCAAACCCCTCTCAAACCCAGCCGATGCCATCAAACTCCAACCCTGAAACCTCCCAAATCCATGGCTTCCAAGGCCATCGGAGACCTGTATCCACCTCCTATAGCTTCTACATGTCCAGTTATCCTGGTTTCAGGGCTAGATCCTGGAAAGTTTGGTCCAGACCTTGGTCGTTTTCAGTTTATGACTGTTCTTCGGTCGTCTCTGACCTTTCTCCGGCCAACCATGGCTATTCGAGTCTGATTCTTGACTCTCCTGCATAGATCGATGGATTTTCAAAGCCCTTCTCACCATTTAGGTTTCTTCTGAAACCCTAACCTTCAAGGTTCCTTCGATTTCTTTTAGATCTGTTTTAGATCCGTGTTTTCTCTAAACTTCTAAACGTTTTTTAATAGTTTCTCCTAAAACTCTACCTTCAAAAACCTTTATTTTTTCCGATTAGGGTTTTTGCTAAGTTATCTCGAAGCTTTCTCTAATTTTTGACATGCTCTACTGTGTTTCCTTATGTCGTTCTTCTAGTGGAGTTTGCATGTTTAAAAGCCTTAATTTCTTTTGAGGTTTATGAATCTTTTTTTGTTAATATTTGTTTGATTTATCTGTTTTTCATCCCTAGACTCGATTGATGTTAAAAAACCCTAAGTTTGGGTTCATTCGAGTTTCTGAGACTATTTGTTGTGTGATTTACTTGTTCGTTATCTTTGAGTTCGATTGGTTTCAAAAACCCTAATTTCTTCTTGGGGCCTATTCGAACTTCTGAAGCTGCTTGTGCAACTCATCTGTTTGAAGTTGCTTGTCTGGATTTGAAACCTTTTTGTTTCAGCAGTTGTTTCTTTATGTGATTTTGATTTCCTGCTATCATTGAAACTCGACTATACTTTTTCAGAAGGGCTTTTTACTTAACCCTTTGCATGCTTTTGATACTCTCTCTTCTCTCTGTTACTAAGTTAATGAAATTGACCTATGTGACTACCATATTTCGATAGTTCACTGTCCACTGACTATGTGATTGTTATTGCATGCTTTTTCTCTTTGCCATAGTTTGGCCTCGCATGCCTAATGTTTATGCACTCTATTTATATGCTGAATTCTCCTCTTAAATGACCTTCAATTTTGGACTGATTTCAAACCATCCCTTGTGAAATTCTGATTGCACTTGTATGTTAAGTAATTGATTCTTTCCTTGTTTCGCCATACTGATTTCCCTGTTTCTTGGTCTAATTTGAACACTTTCCTGTGAACCTTCGATCCCTACTTTTCTACTTAATTTGATTAATTCCCTTACCTTGTTTACATGGGTATTTGATTCTTACCGACCTTTACTTGTTTAGAATCTGATGAACCTAGTCTTTATTACATATTGCGTACTTGTACTATGCTGAAAATATTTCCTTATTTATTATATTCAGCCTTGTGTGATTTCTTTCCTTACTTAGTTTTTGCATGTTACCGTTTAAAGTTAACTCCTTAATTAAAGGAAGTACTTATACTGATTTGATTTCAATTAGCACATAGTTCCATAATTACTGCTAAACTATGATTCCTGCCTTATTTTCTACCTGTTTTCAAACAATAAGTACCTTGCTCTCTCATTTACACAAACACACGAACACTTTTGATTCAAAAAACTCACACTTACACTAAAAACACTCTCTCTAGCTTTACTACTTGCACTGTGACTTGGTTGAAAGCCAAAGCTATATTTCAAAGTCCTGCAGCTTTTCTTTACTACATTTTGCTTCTTTAAACTGGTATGTTCTAATTAAGTTTTTAGCACCAACACCAACTTGGTTACTTAATGTTTTTTTGCAATCTAGTCTACCTGCTGCTTGTATCCATTTCAGTATCTTTATTTAGCATGCTGTAATTTCTTTTCCCTTGTTCTGAATCAGTGCAGTATGAATCCTAAATCCCTACCCCAATCTGTTTGATGCTTATGGGTGGTTTGGGGCATGACAGCATCGAATATTGCTGAACATGACTCAAACTTGGTCCTCCTAGGATCATTACCTCTATGTTACCATTATATGTGTGTGGTCTAGTTGATTTACAGGCATGACAGTACCCCTGTTGTTGTGCATGCCTGGAATTGACTAATGCCTAAATGCATAGGCTCTTTGCAATTCCCAACCCCTGAACCCCTTTTGTATGAAGTTGTCAACTCTGTAACTGTTTCCCTGCCACCCTTTACCCCTCTCCTTTATTCCTCTGTTTCTGCACTTGCACTATCTTCTTAGATTCAAGTTCTGGCCCCCTCGTGTGAGCCTTGCCTTGGGACCCATGTGCTCCCTCTAAACTTGGACACATGAGGGTTGGAACTTCCATACTGCACTTGTTCCTATTCTGGTTGTGAAACTTGGGTGTGAGCACTGCCCGGGGTCCTATTGAGGCCCTTAGGGAACTCTGACACACTCAAGTCTGAGAAAGGCTTTGGATCAGTGGTCTTTGAGTTGGTTTATCTCATAACTCAGAGAGGAAGTCAAGCATCAGGCTTCCTCTGGTTGTAATTTTCTTTGTACTTTTCTGATGTTATTTATTATTCCTGGTTTGTAATAATTTGTAATGAACATTTGGGGCTGGCTAGTGAAAAAGGGTTGGGTAATTATGCATGCAAGGGTAGAAAATATGCCTATAGGATTTCTTTTAATTCTGCACTTGCAAACTGCATTAGAAAATATGTCTATAGGACTTCTTTAAATTCTGCACTTTCAAATCATGTCTCTAGGACATATACTAAATCCTGCTTGTTCAGTTTCACACCTAGATAACCTGCTTATAGGTCGTATTCAAATTCTGCATGCCACTTAGATATCATGTTTTAGGTTCTAAACGGCTATGAATAAGTATCACATTCGTAATTTTGAAATCAGTAACATCTAGAAA
>NW_017676797.1:17373-32323 GCF_001879085.1 Nicotiana attenuata
AACCCTGGGCCCCCCCCCCCCCTTTATTCATTCTTTACTCTTTTTTTAGCATTGTAACTCCTTATTTTTAAAATCAACTCTTTGATTGTTCTTTTAGATTTATTTACTTTCAAACCATTATGAATTGAAATCCCCTCTTACTTGAGCCTTATCGGCTTACATGTTAATTGTACCCCAAATTCACAATAACTGTTTGGCCGGGAACCACACTAAGTGGATCCTGAGGGGTGCCTAACACCTTCCCCTTAGGATAATTTCAAAGCCCTTACCCTATCTCTGGTTATCCAAGTTTAGTTATAATTGAACCCTGTAAGGTGTCCTAATGCACCATAAATCATTAGGTGGCGACTCTTCAAAACCCAGTTCCCAAAAGGAACGAGTTGTCCCTCCAAATGTCATGAACCCGATTTCGCAAGGACAAGAGGGGCGCGACAATTAACATAGACATCAACATATCGAATATCTCGAAAATCACAATTTTAAGTTCATTAGTAATGAAGGATTTAAACACATTAGATCCCTTTTCAAAGTAAGGAGCACAATGACTAATCACAAACACAAGTTAAAAATCATAAGCGGGTAATTCGCTATATCTTTTTAAATACTTCTTCACAAAAGGGCAATACACAATTTCAACTCTTAGTACGTAAGAACTCAAATCACATTGGAAATATTTATAAAGAAGGGCATGTTGATTTACGATTTAAAATGCGACTTCAACTCAAATGCACTAGCTACAATAACCATGGCCTCATTTTATATCTCACTTTAGTTCTTTCACATTCAAGCATATTTATAGGTCATCAACAGTAAGAGCATTTGGGATCAAGGCCTTAAGCAGACTTGAAATTATACCATCTAGACATGTTGATCACACTAGGATACTTTCCCGATGGAGAACACAAGACAATAAGAGAATTAGGTGCACATTCTTAGTATATATCTTTCAACACAAGCTTATTCAGAATAGTCAAATATATAAGGAATAACTCGGAACATGAGAATTAGGAACTTGGGCCAACCATACTTGAAACTTACGGTAACATCATGGAATTCGATCCAAGAGAGAAGTTTAGCCAGCATACCTTGTTTGAGCTTTCCTTAAGTTACTACAACGCCCCAACACTTCTAGCAATAACAATCTATAGGAAGATAGCGAAAACCGGTTAATAATTAGAAGGATTCCCATGGTGTAACTCTCTTAGGAATTTTGTCAAACACCTATCATGCAAAATAGACTACAAGGCTCTACAATGGTAATACCTTCCTCCCTCAACCAATTTCAACAAGAAACTACCCAAAATGGTTCAATAACCCCACATACTACAACCTAGTGTCACATGCATGGCCTATTTCCAACCCCACAATATACTTGAACTCATAACCTCTTGCATGAAAGCTTAGGAGTAGGACTTACCCGGATAGATGATAATCTAGTGATTGGCTTCCTTAGTTCTTGAAGATTGGTGCAGGATTGGATGATTAGGATGTTAAGTTTTTTCCTTCTCTCTCTAAAATGCTCTTACCTCTCTCAAAGATCATCAGAAATCCACTTCAAAATAAGCCCCTAAGGCTATTTATCAAAATTGGGTCGGGTTATAAAAATAGGAAAATGGACCCTCCGAACTCAGGTCTGCGGTCGCAGAATGGACCGCATAACAGATATGCGGCCCGCAAAATGGGCCTCGAAAATGATGCCAAGAACTGGGATGGTCTGGACCAGTCTGCGACAGGTCTGCGGTCCGCAGACCACTTATGTGGAAGCAGAATGGACCGCAGAATCACCCAACAAAATTCTTCATGCCAAATCTGCGATGGAGAATGCGAACCGTGAAACGGATGCGCGATCGCATAAATGACCGCAAAACGTCCTTCAAATTTCAACAAACTTTTTGCCCAACTCCGCGATGGATATGCGGCCCACGGAGTGGTTCTGCGGTCTCGAACATGATCATAAAATTGCCTTCTTCTGCCAAAAAGTCCACCAACTTCTTCAATGCATTCTACAAGTTCCTGCTATAACTACTACCCCCGTACACATTGCCCTACCTCGGTACCACAAAACTTGAATTCCTTGGCGAAATTTTATGGGGCCTTACACTTTCCACACTTATGAAAACAATCATTTCCTTTGAAGTTCCTGCTGGAACTTCCTTTCTTTGTGATCCCACCATTTTTACGAAACATCTTTTGAAATCTTCGAGTGAGATACGTCATGTCAGATTCATCATTACTTGGGTCAGTGTGGGAAGCTTTGAGAATCAGGTTCTTCTCCTTCTTGGGCTCTCTTATTTAAAGATCTTTCTTTCTCTTCATCTCATAGGTTTTGAGATTTCCAATGAGTTCATCAATGGTCAGCTTCTGCAAAACCTTTGCTTCAGTGATAGCATTCACTTTACTTTCTTAGGAACCTAGTAAAACATTAGGTATTTTCCAGACTATCTTGTTTCTTGGACTGACTTCTCCAAGGGAGTGAAGCTCATACTTGTTGATACCTAATTTTCCCTCATATATTTTAAAATATGCATACACTATCAAAATAGAGTACATGCATTTACAAACATGCACAAATTGTTTTATAATTTTTTATATCCTTAAATCCATTTATTTCTCCATTTTTTATTATATAAATATTAAAAATTATCCCTCATATTACTTTATGATGATTTAACCATCCAAATTCATCATTCATACTCATATAAGTGTTCAAATATTTCAATTGCATTTTTTCAATTACATTTTGCATTTTTAAACCTATAATTGTGTATTTTACAATAATAGCCCACATATATGCATAGCTACATTATCTATGTAAAAAATGACTTTTTATATTTTTTTCAAAATTAAGTAATTATTTTAAATCACCTAAACGCATAAAAATTATTTTTTATCTTTTAATTAGCTATTTTTAAAATTACTTTTATTAAAAAATGGGTATTTAACAAATAGCCCCTAATTTTATACCCAAAATCAGACCCCCCCCCCCCNCTTGTCCCAACATCTAACTACCTCAGCTACAACCCGAATCCAATTCAATTAAAAACAGGCCCAAATCTACCCAGCCCAAACCCTAAAGACCTCTACCCGACCCAAACCCCGTCCAATCTTGGCCGTTGATCTCAAAGATCAACGGCCCCTATTCACTCTTTCCTTTTTTATTCTAAATGACCCCTAACCCTAATCATTTTTCCCACACCAGCCGCCCTTGAATCCCCTCTTCTCCGGCTCTCTCTGAGGCCCAACCCTAATCCTAAGCGCCGCCACTTAAACCTACCCCTAATCCCTTCGATTCCTACCTATTCCATGGGATTCCATCATTGTTTCAGGCTTCTACTGGCCTCTTACCTCTTCTGGTTGTTTGATTTTGTTGTTTCGTGAAAGAGATCTCAAAGAAATCTAATCCAGATCTTGTTCAAAACTCTTTAAGAGTTTGCCTACGGTCATCTCCGTTTGTGAGTGCTATTATCTTGAGTTTTATGGTTCGAATCTTTGCTTCAAAACCAGATTCTCTTTACCCCACTCCTTTTCCTCAAAACCCTAATCTTTTTAAACATGAATCTGTCAAGATCTTTGTAGATCTGGAGTGATTCTGAGTTTATCACTAATTTTCCTTTAAAGATTTCTTGTTTCTTTTACTGTTAATCGATTTTAGCACCTTGTTACATTAGGGTTTTTGCTTCCTTGTTATTTGTTGGTCAAATCTCTGTATATCTGAAGCAATTTTGAGTTTCCATAATAGTTTTTCTTTAAAGGCTTTATGATTTTCCTACTGTTAATCGATCCTAATGTTTCCCAGAATTAGGGTTTCACCTCGTCTGTTTTTGCAAAGGACTTTTCTGAAATTTCCTATGTGTTTGATTAATATTTCTTTCATAATTGTGTTCCCGTCTTAATTGTTTGATTATTTCGTTGTTCGCCCCAACATTTTGCCCGTTATTTCTTGAATAATTGAATAACTGACCCAACTGTCTAGGGTTTCATTTTTGCTGAGATGATTTACTGTATTTTTGCCTGCTTTCCTTAATTCTGAGACTCCTAATTAACGTCTCTTGCCTATTAAGGGGCTATTTGACCCCAAATTGGTCTCTAATTACTTATGTTACTTTATTTATGTGATTAATTGCTTGATTTATGGTGTTCTGACCCTAATTTGCTGTCAGACTCACCACTTGCCTTATTGGAAACTCAATCCGAGTTATCTTGGGATGTAACTCCCTGATTTTCTGCCCTGTCAGGCCTAATTGATTGGTTGTTTGCTTTCCTTGCCTTATTTGCAATGTTAAACTACCTTACCTTATTTACTTTACACTACTCGACTCCTATAAATACATCACTCTGTTTTAAACATACCCACACACACAGACCTAAGGCAAAACACATCTAAAAGCTCTTGCTCTCTATTACTATTTGTCTATTGCACTGTCTAGCCGGCTGAAAGCCAAGGCTAGATCTTGGATCCTATTCACTTTATTTTCCTACTGCAAATTCCTAACTAGTATGCCTCACTTTACTATTATTCAGACATCTATATGATTTTGTTTATGTACTTACTGCTCAACATGATCACTTGCATGTTACTAAATCAGTATGCCTCTTGTTCTCAACATGCCTACTTTCATGTCATTGAATTATTATGTTCTTTGTTTTCAGCATGCCTATTTTTACAAAGACCTATGTGTTTTCTTGTCTTCAATATGTCCACATGCCTGTTTCTATTAACTAAGACTCGTGTGTCCTCAACATGTCTACTTTCATGTCATTGAATCAGTATCTTCTTTGTTATCAACATGCCTATTTTGAACTAGACCTATGTGTTTGTTTTTAGCATGATTACTTTCATGAATCAGTAGGTTCTTTGTCATCAACATGCCTATTCTATTTGATAGACCTATGTGTTTTTTTGCTTACAATATGTCTATGTGTTTGCCCCTATGTCATTAGATCTATGACTGTTGTCCTGTTATAGATGTTCAACCCTAATAAACCCCTGATTAAGTTATGGTCTCTATGCCCTCAACTTGCTTGCTTTTATGTGTGACTGTCTGATCCCAACATGCTACCCTATGATTGATACAAGACTGTATGTTCACCTAGTATCAGTTAATGGACTAAGACCATAAGAAACCTTTGCTGAACTAATTGATCTTGTCTGTTGTTTGATTGAGTTCAAGGCTAAACTCCTTCTGCTAAATCTAGGCAATGTGAATTCTTTCTTTGTGACTATGTTGCTATTTTCAGAATATTTCCAACTGTTGTTTTCATTCCTAAACTGTTTTACTCCTTAACTATTTCTACCTTTGAATTATTTTCACTCTTGGACCCCTGAACTGTTTTACTCCTAAATTATTTTCCTTAAACTGTCACTACTATGTCAAGCACTCTCACTTCTACTCTTAGATTATTTAAGTTCTGCCCCTCCAGTGTGTGTACTGCCTAGAAATCCATGAGATTCCTCCGAACTCTGGCACACTGGGGCTGGCCCTTTCACATTGCACACAATTACTCTTCTATTTAAAAGGATCTTGGTGTGAGCATTGCCCGGGGTTCCTGAGGCCCTTGGGAACTTTGTCGCACTATAATACCCTTATTGGACGCCATGGGACTATGACATCTGGGACTGTTTGAAGGCTTGGTATTTCCAGGTTCACTTTGGTCCTATTTCAGGCTCCCTATAGTATAGCTTTTATTCATTATGTAATTCATTTATGGTTTGTAATATTAACCCTTGTAAACAGATATTGGGAAAATTAATAAAAGGGAGGGGAATTCTTATATGATTTTTGCGAGGGAAATCGGGTAGATATCATGCCTTTAGGTTTACTATGCTTACTTGCATTAGAAATCATGCCTTAGGACTATTATATTTACTTGCATTATAAATCATGCCTTAGGTTTATTATGTTTACTTGCTTTAGAGACCATGCTTTAGGATTATTTGGCATACTAGAAAATATGTTATAGGCTCATCACCTCATTTGTTATGAAATTCTACTTCTGCATAATCATGATCATCTAGAAATTATGTAATTAAATTATTGTTATAATCCTGCATAACAAAAGCGTCCATTCGTTATGTGCATTTGAGATCTTGCTTTAGGACTGTTATTGCATTCGCTTTAAAACCATGTCTACATCGCATAAATCAGTAACTACCTGTTTAAAAGCAATTCCAACACCTAGATATCATGTTCTAGGATTAAATGTATGTAAACCAGCTCTGTAATGCTCAGCACCTAGACCAGCATGCCTATAGGGCTTAATAAATTCAAAACTGTTTGTTTTAAATTGATCCTGATTACATTTTAGACAGCATGTTTATAGCGTATCTCCGCCTAGGCAAGCCTGTAGCTAACTAAAATCTTATAAAAAACTGGAAACTATGTTGTGCTTATTTGTGAACTGCCCAGATTCAACTGATCCTAAAATCAGTAGGCAAACTGATTAGGTCTTTAACGCTTTGCCTTAACTCAATGCTGCATATTCTCTGCTTGTCATGCCCACCCAGATATCCTGTTCTAGGACCTCTCCGAAACATCCAAAATTTGCTGTTTGAGACGTGCACTTTCTTGCTCTATTTGTGGAGGTAAAATGTGAGCCTTTTAACTTATCTATCTTTTGTCCAGTCCTACGTGTTTTGTTTGTCGCCTAGAATTTTCTCCTTTTAATTACTGTAGGAGAGTCCAGATCCACCTTAACTAGAAGTCCTAAATACCTCCGGGACTATATAAGTAAAGGGACGAGTAATACATGCATAGGATACATTCTTAAGGTTGTTAGAACGCTTTAGGCTATGACCAAGGGGATGGTAATTGGGTAGTAAAGGATATGATGACCTGTGCGCTAATGCCACGTGTAACCCCTCTATTTGAGGAAGGCTTACCGGGTATTGAACAAATGTGATCCTATACGCCAACAAACCTAGGACCCCCTTTACCCCGTTTAAATAAACTTTATGTGTTTATGTGCTTTGTTTCTTTAATGACTAATTCACATAATTTGAGTTCGGCCGGGACACATTGTTGTGGACCGCGAGGGGTGCCTAACACCTTCCCCTCAAGGTTATTTCGAGCCCTTACCCAAGTCTCTGGCAATGCAAACCGGTTCTATGAGTTATCTGCTCTAGGTGCCCTAACGCACCTTAATTCGTTAGGTGGCGACTCTTCAAATTCCATACCCAATTCCCGAAAGGAAATGAGTTGTTCCTAATGAATGTCAAAATCCGGACTCCGCGAGGAAAAAGGGGGCGCGACAGCATGGCGACTCTGCTGGGGATATTTTAGGCTTTTTCCATAACGAACTTGTTTTTGTGAATTAGTCCCAAGCATGCTTTATTTTGTTGATACAACCTTTCCCCTCCCCCTTATTTGGATTTAATTGCTTATTTTCAAGCATTTATGATTTCTTTATTTCCTGAAACTAACTTGTTTCCTTGTTTTCCTTTTGTAACTGTCTTTCAATTATTTAAATACCGCATTTATCATTTTTAACGTGAAAATACTTGACAACATGCTATTTATTGTTGCATAAATCATGCTCAACATCATATTCCACTCGTGCGTAATCAATCCTATAGCAACACTTGATCAGTGTTTGCGCTCTTCCTATATATCACCCTTTTAAATTCGGAAAGGCGTATTTGCGGTAAAACTAGTCGATCAGCGGTGCGTTCGACGGTTTCGTGCCTTTTTCCCTCAAGTTGTCCGCTTGAGGGTCCAGTCTAGACCTCTATAGTAACCCTACTTTGATAAATTGTGCATGCATCATGGTCAAACCTAGCCGGGTTAATATGTTGTCCGCATAATAACCCTTTAAGACAAGCCTCACCCAAAAGTCCATCAGGTTTTTCATAATCCCAACGGACGCAACCACGATTGTGTGTATTAATTTGGAGAAGTAAGTGCCAATATGCTAATCATTGTTGTATAAATAGACGAACCTGGAGGGGGAAAGGGCCTAACCATCTTTTGTTTTTCAGAAATGAGGCACGAAGTCCCCCGGTTCGGCATGGTCGGTAGCATACCTTCACTTTTGCTGGATTGGTGGAGGGATCTTCCTTCAAGTGACCAAAATCAGGTGAAACGAGTCCTAGGAAATTTGCCTTCTTTGTTGGATCTTCAGCCAAACAAAATGTTGATCGAGGCTGCCACCATGTTTTGGGCAAAGAAAGGGTTGTGTTCCGCTTCGGAAACATAGAAATGACGCCTCTTTTGGAAGAATTAGGGGGATTTGCTGGGCTACCTTGGGATAGCCCTGGTTTATTGGCACCAGAAAACCGCACCACTAGGGGTTTTCTGAAAATGATGGGGTTAAAGAAGAATGATGACCTGGAGTGCCTGAAAAACTCTTACATACCTTTCGACTTCCTCTATGAGTGATACGGTCACAGCAGGTCTTAACGTATCTTCGATGATGAATTCTCCATCACCTCCTTGGTTTGGATTCATCATAGGGTCTTTGTGTTCATTGTGTGTTTCTTGGGCATGCTAGTGTTCCCGATCCAAGGGGACAGAATCCACACCAGGCAGGCCATGGTGGCCAAAACTATAATGGACGGGATCGAGGGGCAGACATATACCATTGCCCCTATGATTATTGCAGATATGTACCGAGCCTTGGAGCGCTGTCAGAAAGGGTATAAATACTTCTAGGGTTGCAATATGTTGCTGCAAGTTTGGCTGCTAGAACCTCTCCATGGGCTGCTACGAAGACCGTGGAAAGATCATATAGCCTTCCACCATCCCAAGAAAATGACATATATTCCGGACATGTTTTCCCAACCAAAGGACGCTATAGGATGGGTGTTTTTCAACAACCTCACTGAGGACCAGGTTCAATGGATGTTCGAATGGTTCCCTACCGACGAGTTCATCATCAGATCCAGGGATGTTCCCCACTTGGTACTGATTGGGTTAAGGGGCATATACCCTTACGCTCCCTTCAGGGTTATGAGACAGGCAAGCAAGAGATAAGTCGTACCGTGAGTCGCTAAGATGAGTCACTTCATAGCCGATTTTCAGGGTGGGCCATCCCATATAAGAATGAAGCACAGCACATGTGGAGCTTGAGGATTATCGTGGAAAAAGATAGCATCAAGCCGGATCAATATCATGCGGGTCATACATACTTTTACCCATCATGGTTGGATGATAACATAGCGGGGATCTTCGAGCCAAGGGTTAGTCCAGGAAACAAGGTTATAGACGAAGTTGCCGAAGCACAGGTGAAGTACAACAAATTGCGCAAGAGAATTCGTGAGTCTGAAGCTGAGCATATGGAGCAGCATAAGGCCGACATGGAAATGATCAATGAGTGGAAAGAAAGGGATGTTAAATCCAGTGAAAGGTTGGAGTATCTGGAGTACAGTCTAATGGAACTGGAAGGGAAAATGAGGAAGAGAGTCACCGATTGCCAAAACGCTGAGGGAAACGAAGGAGGGCATTTGGCAAGGGCATTCTTACTGCTGAACCTGCGCGAACTGGGGGAATTGACCGACAAGAGAATCCAGTCTGGAGAGGATCCTTCTGGGACCAAATAGATTAGGTTTACTTGCTTTCTAAATGTAATAAGGCCAAGTGCCATTAGTGACATTATCTTATTTAGTATCGTTTTAGGTCGTCTATTTTCACATTAATGAAATGAGGCAATTATTGGCACTAAATTTCTCCAAATCTATTTCTCGCTAGGCCTACCTCGGGCACAACGGGGATCCCAAATTAGGACGCAAATTTATATTCCCGCAATATGTGTTTAAATACTGCAAACTTTTCAGAATCATTACTGACTTGGCTACCTTTTGTTTTTCTTTCTTTCTTTTTGATTATTCCCATTCCCCAAAGGTTGGTTCGTGTATACTAGCATCATGAGCTTATCACATAAGATCCAGGGCCCTCCACCTTCTCCTCCTCCTAGTCCACCGAAAGGCAAGGGAAAAGCAAAAATGGAAGATTTGAACGGCACCAGAAAGGAAAACAACACACAGGTTGAACATGCAGAAACTTCTGATGGTCGAGGTACCCAGGCCCCAAATGAAGCAGTTTCATGGCTCGAACAGAAAATACTGGAACTCCAGGGTGAGCTTGAGCATGTCCGAATGTGGCAAACCTATCCTTTTCACTTAGCATCCCAGACATCAGTCATCCAAACACTCAAAACCCTGCACCACCTCAAAACACACCCAACAAGCGCCCACAAAATCCTCCCGTACCTCACCATTATACAACTCCACCACAAAATCAAACTATCCCACCACAGTACCAGCCAAACACCTACCATACTCTACAAAATACTCCACCAGTCATTCCTGAACCCCAGAATTCAACCAATGATCACCACTATACTCAAACTCCAGGTCTCCAAAACAACCCTATATATGTGGAGACCCTACCTCACTCCACTCAACCCATCTCCTATGCACCGAAATCTGTTGAGAAGGACATGCTCATTAAGAACCTGGCCGAGGAGCTCAAGAAGTTGACCAGCCGAGTTCAAGGCGTAGAAGGAGGCAAGGGGATAGAAGGTCTGAACTATGAAGACCTATGCATACAGCCGGATGTAGAACTGCCAGAGGGTTACAAACCTCCCAAGTTCGAGATGTTTGACGGTACAGGTGATCCCAGGGTTCATCTAAGGACCTATTGTGACAAGCTTGTCGGGGTCGGAAAAGATGAAAAGATCCGGATGAAGCTTTTTATGAGGAGTCTTACGGGAGATGCCTTGTCCTGGTACATCAGCCAGGATCCTAAGAAATGGTCCAACTGGGTGAGTATGGTGTCTGATTTCATGGACCGATTCAGGTTCAACACAGAGAATGCACCAGATGTCTTCTACATTCAGAACCTCAAGAAGAAGCCCGCCGATACTTTTCGCGAGTATGCTACTCGTTGGAGGTCGGAAGTGTCCAAAGTCAGGCCAGCATTGGACGAGGAACGGATGAACAAGTTCTTTGTCAGAGCATGGATCCGCAATATTATGAAAGATTGATGGTTATTGAAAAGCATAAGTTCTCTGATATCATTAAACTTGGTGAAAGGATCGAAGAAGGCATCAAGAGCGGGATGGTAACGAACTTTGAGGCATTGCAGGCCACTAATAAAGCATTGCAGTCAGGGGTTATATCTAAGAAGAAGGATGTGGGAGCAGTATACCGAACCTCCCCACTTGCATATCAGGCACCTCCACCCACCTATCAACCGTCATCTCCACCTACATATCAACCCTCGTCCCCCAAATATTCCCAACTAGCCACTGCCTATCACACCTATAATTCCCAACCATCTCATTTTCAGTCACCTCCAACTCGTCAAAACTACCCAAGACCACGACCTAATTTTGACCGCAGACCACCCAAACAATACATTACCATTGCTGAACCCATCAACCAGCTATATGAAAGGTTGAAGGCTGCTGGTTACGTCACTCCTATCCCTGTTGTGGCCACGGAGAACTCATCCCTATGGGTTAACCCAAATAAGACTTGTGCATACCATTTGGTCATGAAAGGGCACACCATCGACGAATGCGCACATTGAAGGACAAAATTGAGGCTTAGATTGACAACAAGATCATCCAGGCAAAGGAGGCTATACCTAATGTCCGCAATAACCCCCTCCAATATCACAGGGGTGAAGGTCTCAATGTGATAGAGATGGATGAAGAATGGTATCCAGAGGGATCAATCGGACTTATCAAAGAGGGTGACGACCCCAAGAAACCCGCAGTCACCCTCAACCCCATTATAGTGCAGGTGCAGCCGCCAGTAGAGGTCGAGGTAACAGCATCAGTCCCATTTGAAGTTGAGGTAGCACCCCCTGCAGTTGCACCTATTCCATTTGAGGTGAAAGTAGCCACACCCTTTACAGTAACAGTATCAACCACACCCCCTTTCAGCACCGAGGCTGTACCATGGGATTATGTGGCCGAAGCTAGAAGAAAAGGAAAAACCAAGATGGGAGAATCTGGTGCCGCACAAGGGATGACTAGGACTGGAAGGGTCTATACACCCGAGCATTTGGGAGAGTCCAGCAAACAGGCCTCTAACAGACCTCCCGTTATTGAAACAGGTCCAGATGACCTCTGGAGGAAAGTACAAGCAAGGGAGTATTCAGTCATCGATCATCTGAACAAGACTCCTGCTCAAATATCTATCCTGTCGCTGCTACAGAATTCAGAAGCACACAGGAACGCTCTGATGAAAGTATTGAACGAAGCATATGTGCCCAATAACATCACAAGCGGAGAAATGGCTAACATGGTGGGACAGGTATTGGAAAGTCACAAAATCACTTTCCACGAGGATGAGTTGCCGCCTGAGGGTTTGAATCACAATAGGGCACTGCATATCACAGTGCAATGCGAAGACTACTTCATTACCAGGGTCCTGATTGATGGAGGATCCAGTCTCAATATTTGCCCATTAACAACACTGAAGAGGTTGGGCAAAGGCCTATACGAGATACGAGAAGGGACCATGAACATAAAGGCATTTGATGGGTCTCAGAGGGCTACCATCGGGGAAATTAATCTCTGTCTGCAAATGGGGCCTACGTGGTTTGATGTCGAGTTTCAGGTGCTGGACATATCTATATCCTACAATCTGCTGTTGGGACGACCATGGATACACGCCACTGGGGATGTGGCGTCAACTTTGCATCAAGCAGTAAAGTTTGAGTGGAACCATCAGGAGGTGATTATCCATGGAGACGGGAGCAACCCTATTTACACCCGTTAGACTATTCTGATGGTCGATAATAGGAGAAATCTAGGTGGAGAAATTTATCATCACATCGAGCGGGTCAATGCAATCGACAAAGATAAGTGGTGGGATAGCAAGCATGATGAAATGGGGAGGGTATGAGCCTGGCAAGGGTCTTGGTAAAAATCTTCAGGGCATCACCAAGCGAATACAGCCAAAGCGCATGGTACCACTTTTGGGTTGGGATATCAATACACCTGGCAAGAATACAATGACTGGTCACCACCATGGCGTGGTTCGTACTATCCACTGGAGCAGCCTATACCACACTTGAGTCAGACCTTCCAACAGGCCGACATCATATGGGGATCAGAGGAGGAAGAAGCACTGGCAGCCTTAAGGAACTTGTTCTTGGAAGATGAGAACCTGGACTGTTGTGTACTTATTGAGGAGGAGGAGGAGGAAGGCCCCACCATCCGAGTTGTGGAGAAAGGATCATTCCTCAAGAATTGGACTGTCAGACCATCCAGGGGCCGACGAGTCTCGGGGTAGCAAGGCTGAACAGCAATATTTTGTTTATTTTCTAAGAAAATGATTTCCCTTTTGGCATTTTGTTTTAAATAATATTTCCAATGTTCCGAAACGTTGTTAAAAAATCGCTTTTATGCTCAATGAATCAATATTTATTATTACCATTTTTCTCTCATATCTTTATCTATACAGCATTACTATTTCCTATCTCGATGAACCAACAACTGTGACATGTAATGAGACGATGCAACAAAAGGATAGTGATTCGGAAGAAGAAGATGTCATCCCGAGGAAATTGTCAGAGAAGTAGAAGACTTTGAGAACAAGCCCAAGTCCAATCTGGACGAAACAACAATAATCAACTTGGGAGACTCTAAAATTGTCAAGGAAACTCGCATCAGCATCCACTTGTCACCATCAGAAAAAGAAGAGTACACACAGTTCTTGAAAGGGTATGAGGACATCTTTGCATGGTCATACGATGATATGACCGGGTTAAGTACATCCATTGTGGCTCATAAGTTGCCCACAAACCCAGCGTGTCCACCAGTGAAGCAGAAGCTCAGGAAATTCAAGCCTGACATGAGTCTGAAATCAAGGAGGAGGTTACTAAGCAAATCAAGGCCAAGGTCCTCAGGGTGGTTGAATACCCAACTTGGCTAGCCAACGTCGTGCCAGTTCCAAAGAAGGATGGGAAGGTCAGGGTCTGTGTTGATTATCGGGATCTCAACAGGGCCAGCCCAAAGGATGATTTTCCGCTTCCAAACATATACATCCTAATCGACAATTGTGCCAAGCATGAGCTCCAGTTGTTTGTGGATTGTTTTGCCGGTTACCATCATATCTGGATGGATGGAGAGGACGCTGAGAAAATGGCTTTCATTACACCATGGGGAGTATATTGTTATAAGATGATGTCATTCGGTCTAAAGAATGCTGGGGCTACCTACATGAGGGCTATGACTACCATTTTTCATGACATGATACATAAAGAGATCGAGGTATATGTGGACGACGTCATCATCAAATCCAAGCAAGCCACAGATCATATAGCCGATTTGAGGAAGTTTTTTGATAAACTACGGAAATACAATCTGAAACTAAACCCCGCAAAATGCGCTTTCGGGGTTCCTGTTGGAAAGTTACTTAGGTTCATTGTCAGCCGCCAAGGGATAGAATTGGATCCGTCAAAAGTCAAAATCCAGGAGCTGCCACCGCCAAAGAGTAAGAAAAATGTAATGAGTTTTCTAGGACGGGTAAACTACATCAGCCAGTTCATAGCCCAGTCCACAGTTATATGTGAGCCGATTTTCAAGATGTTGAAGAAAGATGCTGCAACTAGTTGGGCCAAAGATTGTCAAAAGGCTTTCGACAAGATCAAGGAGTACTTATCAACACCACTAGTCTTGGTCCCGCTAGAGCCAGGTAGGCCCTTGCTACTCTACCTTGCAGTGCTAGATGGAGCCTTCGACTACATTCTGGGGTAGCACAACGAGACAGGGAGAAAGGAACAAGCTATCTATTACCTGAGTAAGAAGTTCACTCCATATGAAGCGCGGTACTCTCTATTGGAACGTACCTGCTGCGCTCTGACCTGGATAGCTCAGAAGCTGAGGCATTACTTCTGTGCCTACACAACATACCTCATATCAAGGATGGATCCCTTGAAATACATCTTTCAGAAACCCATGCCCACTGGCAAGCTGGATTAGTGGCAAATCCTGTTGA
>NW_017676797.1:34307-39033 GCF_001879085.1 Nicotiana attenuata
GATACTATATGTAACTATTTATGTTTTCACAAAATGATGTAAATTGAACTATGCTTGACCTGATTCCTGTTTAAGAGGGGATACGTAGGCAGCCCTGTGGGTTCAGTCATATCATAATAAAATTTTCATTTCCCCCCAGAATCAGAAACTGGGGCAGAATTTTGAGGAGGACCCTCAAAATTCCAGAACAAGTCCAGCCAACGCCATCATATGCCAGAAAGTCAGAAATCAATCAGAAACTGGGGCAGAATTTTGAGGAGGACCCTCAAAATTCTATAGCATGAGAGGTTGTGATTTCTCGGATCGTGTCACAGTCACTACTTCATCTAACCAGACTCTAAAATAATATATTTTTTTATTGCGTCTTTGAAACTATGCATGCTTGCTTGTAAAATGACTCTGTTTAGCCAACGCTACCCCCCAATGATTTGAACAGGACCTTCGGACCAAGCCAAGCAAGCCGAGGGAGGCACGAACCGACCTCCCCTTTATAGAACTCGCAATTTTTCTTTGGATGCAGGATCGAAGAAAATACATGCTTCCAAGTCACAATCTTCATAACAACCCTGATATTGAAATCTATTATCAGCTAAGAAAACTCTGCTATTACCTGCTATTTTATTTTTGCATGGGACTAAGCCCTATCCCGAATCCTGCATGAGGCTAAGCCCTGCCTCCATTTGCATGAGGCTAAGCCCTGCCTCCATTTGCATGAGGCTATGCCCTGTCTCCATTTTGCATAAGGCTAAGCTCTGTCTTCCATTTGCATGGGACTAAGCCCTGTCCCGAATCTTGCATGAGACTAAGCTCTGTCTCCATCTGCATGAGGCTAAGCCTTGCCTCCATATCTTCATAAGGCTAAGCACTACCTTCCATTTGCATGGGACTAAGCCCTGTCCCGAATCTTGCATGAGACTAAGCTCTATCTCCATCTGCATGAGGCTACGGCCTGCCTCCATATCTACATAAGGCTAAGCACTGCCTTCCATTTGAATGAGACTAAGCCCTGGCCCGAATCTGCTGAGGCTAAGCCCTGCCTCCATATCTGCATGAGGCTAAGCCCTGCCTCCATATCTGCATAAGGCTAAGCTCTGCCTTCCATTTGCATGGGACTAAGCCCTGTCTCGAATCCTGCATGAGGCTAAGCCCTGCCTCCATATCTGCATAAGGCTAAGCACTACCTTCCATCTGCATGAGGCTAATCCCTGCCTCCATATCTGCATGAGGCTAAGCCCTGCCTCCATATCTGCATAAGGCTAAGCTTTGCCTTCCATTTGCATGGGACTAAGCCCTGTCCCGAATCCTGCATGAGGCTAAGCCCTGCCTCCATATCTGCATAAGGCTAAGCTCTGCCTTCTCTTTGCATGAGACTAAGCTCTGTCTCCAATCTTGCATGAGGCTAAGCTCTGCCTCCTATTTGCATAAGGCCAATCATCGCCTCTATTTGCCGAGACTAAGCGTTGTCTCTCCGGCTCTATCTATTTGCTCCTCTTTCGGGCTAAGCTCTACCCTCAACCTCACAAGACTAAGCCTTGTCTTGTTGATTTTAGCATCATATTCTTGCATCTCATGGGCTGAAACATCGCCAACTTGTCCAAAGGTGTCATTGTCTAAAGGCATCATCCTCATAGCCGGAAGACACCATGCCATGGCCTGAGGATCTCTCAAATTTGCATATCATTATTCAAAGGCGTCATGGTTCGGAGGCACCATTTTCATGGCCCGAGAACATCATTTCATGGCCTGCGAATCTCCTATCTCACAATTCATGGCCCAAGACATCATGGTCTAAGGACGTCATCCTCAACCGTCCAAAGACAATTCTCATGGTCTGAAGGGAATCTGCATCATGTTTAAATTTCTGCACAAATATATACTTGTAGTATCTCTTTACTTGCAGGTGACCCGACAAGCAACCACTACCCCAACAGGAGCAATCCCGCTCCGGTTCTTTCAAACTATCTCAAATCTGACCGTTCACCATCACCATCACCATCTTTCCACCCATTCCAAGTCTCGTATCCATTCTTGTAATGACTTCATCGGTATATTTCACCGATGAATCCAGAACTACACATGGCCTGATTCCTGTAAAACCAGAGATATGTAGGCAGCTCAAAGACCAGGGTTCGGCCTCTAATTTTTTTTTCAAAACACCCATTCGGTCAAATTGGTCATCATTCTTTACCCGAAAACTCTTTCATCCTTCCCGGGTAAAAAGGGGCAGCTGTTGATACCCAATTTTTCCTCATATATTTTAAAATATGCATAAACTATCAAAATATAGTACATGCATTTACAAACATGCACAAATTGTTTTATAATTTTTTAAGCACTTAAATCCATTTATTTCTGCATTTTTTATTGTATAAATATTCAAAATTATCCCTCATATTACTTTATGATGATTTAACCATCGAAATTCATCATTCATGCTCATATAAGTGTTCAAATATTTCAATTATATTTTTTCAATTACATTTTGCATTTTTAAAACTATAATTGTGTATTTTGCAATAATAGCCCACATATATGCATAGCAACATTATCTATGTAAAAAATGACTTTTTATATTTTTTACAATATTAAGTAATTATTTTAAATCACCTACATGCATAAAAATCATTTTTTATCTTTTAATTAGCTATTTTTAAAATTACTTTTATTAAAAAATGGGTATTTAACAAATATCCCCTAATTTTATACCCAAAATCGGACCCCCCAATCCAATTCAATTAAAAACAGGCCCAAATCTACCCAGCCCAAACCCTAAAGACCTCTACCCGACCCAAACCCTGTCCAATCTCGGCCATTGATCTCACAGATCAACGACCCCTATTCACTCTTTCCTTTTTTATTCTAAACGACCCCCTAACCCTAATCATTTTTCCCACACCAGCAACCCTTGAATCCCCTCTTCTTCGACTCTCTCTGAGGCCCAACCCTAACCCTAAGCACCGCCACTTAAACCTACCCCTAATTCCTTCGATTCTTACCTATTCCATGGGATTCCATGGTTGTTTCAGGCTTCTACTGGCCTCTTACCTCTTCTGGTTGTTTGATTTTGTTGTTTCGTGAAAGAGATCTCAAAGAGATCTAATCCAAATCTTGTTCAAAACTCTTTAAGAGTTTGCCTACGGTCATCTTCGTTTGTGAGTGCTATTATCTTGAGTTTTATGGTTCGAATCTTTGGTTCAAAACCAGATTCTCTTTACCCCACTCCTTTTCCTCAAAACCCTAATCTTTTTAAACATGAATCTGTCCAGATCTTTGTAGATCTTGAGTGATTCTGAGTTTATCAGTAATTTTCCTTTAAATCTTTTACTGTTAATCGATTTTAGCACCTTGTTACATTAGGGTTTTTGCTTCCTTGTTATTTGTTGGTCAAATCTCTATATATCTGAAGTGATTTCGAGTTTCCATAACAGTTTTTCTTTAAAGACTTTATGATTTTCCTACTGTTAATCGATCCTAAAGTTTCCCAGAATTAGGGTTTCACCTCGTCTGTTTTTGCAAAGGACTTTTCTATAATTTCCTATGTGTTTGATTAATCTTTCTTTCATAATTGTGTTCCAGTCTTAATTGTTTGATTATTTCATTGTCCGCTCCAACATTTTGCCCGTTATTTCTTGAATAATTGAATAATTGACCCAACTGTCTAGGGTTTCATTTTTGCTGAGATGATTTACTGTATTTTTGCCTGCTTTCCTTAATTCTGAGACTCCTAATTGACGTCTCTTGCCTATTAAGGGGTTGTTTGACCCCAGGTTGGTCTCTAATTACTTATGTTACCTTATTTATGTGATTAATTGCTTGATTTATGGTGTTCTGGCCCTAATTGGTTGTCAGACTCACCACTTGCCTTATTTGAAACTCAATCCGAGTTATCTTTGGATATAACTCCTTGATTTTCTGCCCTGTCAAGCCTAATTGATTGGTTGATTTCTTTCCTTACCTTATTTGCAATGTTAAACTACCTTACCTTATTTACTTTACACTACTCGACTCCTATAAATACATCACTCTGTTTTAAACACACACACACACACAGAGACCTAAGGAAAAACACATCTAAACGCTCTGGCTCTCTATTACTATTTGTCTATTGCACTGTCTAGCCGGCTGAAAGCCAAGGCTAGATCTTGGATCCTATTTACTTCACTCTCCTACTGCAAATTCCTAACTGGTATGCCTCACTTTACTATTATGCATACATCTGTATGATTTAGTTTATGTACTTACTGCTCAACATGTTCACTTGCATGTTACCAAATCAGTATGCCTCTTGTTCTCAACATGCCTACTTTCATGTCATTGAATTAGTATGTTCTTTGTTTTCAGCATGCCTATTTTAACAAAGACCTATGTGGTTTTCCTGTCTTCAATATGTCCACATGTCTGTTTCTATTAACTAAGACTTGTGTGTCCTCAACATGTCTACTTTCATGTCATTGAATCAGTATCTTCTTTGTTATCAACATGCCTGTTTTGAACTAGACCTATGTGTTTGTTTTTAGCATGATTACTTTCATGAATCAGTAGGTTCTTTGTCATCAACATGCCTATTCTATTTGCTAGACCTATGTGTTTTTTTTGCTTACAATATGTCTATGTGTCTGCCCTATGTCATTGATCTATGACTGTTGTCCTGTTATAGATGTTCACCCCTAATAAACCCCTGATTAAGTCATGGTCTCTATGCCCTCACTTGCTTGCTTTATGTGTG